>NC_048425.1:18221607-18248288 GCF_013103735.1 Etheostoma cragini | reverse complement strand
CTTGCGTAATCAAGTGCACTTAAGGTGATATGGTCCATCTCTGACAGTCCGAACCGACTGAGAGGGAGGGGCCACAGGCGTCAGGGGTCTCCTCCAAATGTGAGCAGTAAAGTCAGACGGCTTCACGTTAAATACACTTTTTAAATCACCTGACCATCGGGAACTTATTGATATTTTGTTGGATTGAGATGTACTTTGGTGTAGTTCGGTCTGACGAGATTAAGAGCGACTGGCTGCAGATGTTACTAATTATTTGGACATGTGTGTGCGTGTCCCTTGGAGCCGGCGCAAATCTCCTTGGCACCCTTTGTTGAAGACCTAGATTCTCGAGAAGAACGGGTTAATCCCAGGCTGCCTAACATCTGGACTTCATCAAATCAATCCCGTAACAGAACATCAACATTTAGAACAAGCGTCAACCTCTAGGTCATTAGTAATAATACTAAAAAAAACGTTCCAATGAAAAATGTATGGGGATGAGGGGCATTCATGGTGGTGTTAATGCTTGTCACACATTGACACAAATGGCCTGCTGCTCCTGTGTGTAACTCAACATAATGGACAGAAAATGCAGTGTGTAACTAGAGTTGGGATCACACCAGCCCTGACTTCCTACCCCCCTACTTCCGGGGCCTTGCTCGGACTGCTCCGACCTTTGATCTTTCATTTTGATCTCAACTTACACACCTGTAAAGTTTTGGGACCGCCTCGCTATCGTGGTGACAAAGTCTGTCCGCAGACAAGTTGTCTGCCGCCTTGCAGTCAGTTATCATGCATCTCCGTGCAATGAACAAGTTTAAAGTTCAAAGTGAAGTGGTCTTGCCAGTTTGGGTTTGAATTAAAAAATTAAAAGTAATTGGGTTCTTATTTTTAGACAATCTAGTGTGACAACTTACCCGCCGATGGGGCAACTTGTCACAAGTGCACATTCTCTATTCAACAGTTACAACTCCGTAAAGAGATAAGATATGAAAATGTTATGAATACAACATATGTTCCCGGGACTTCCTTCTTTCATTTGCCATGTATACCATCATGATGTATGTAGCGTGACAACATCCCCCGCTTCCGCTCTACTCCTTGACTAGGTTATCTCCCACAAAACCAAAACATGTAACACTGGTCCAAGTGAATGCACCACTTGTCAGAGACAACATATTTAATAGATGTAAAACTTTCCAAAGGGTGCCGATTCATCTACAAAAACGGATGCGGAACGTGCCAACACGCTGCACAGAGCCGTGTGATGTCACTTAACTTTGCCTCTGCCAAACGCTGAGTGTAAAAAAAGATGCCAAGCTCACCATCTGTTGGCTGAGCTTGGCAAGCGGCTGGTTGTGACACAGCACCTCTCTGATAGGGAGCCATTTGGAGCGGCTCCTCTCATTTTTTACAGTGTGAAGGCTGCAGATGTTAGTACCTGGATGTCGGTTGTCAGTGTGCATGACATGCACTTCTAGATTTGCAAGAACATGTTTAATACAGTGACGTACTCTATGAAGATTATTAGTGGGTGAGTTTGAAAAGAAAATAGAAGTAGTACTGCAACGAGTGTGACACTTTTTAGATAACTCTTAAAGGCAGGGTTGAAAGCAGTGTCTCCATGGGGCTCCGTTGACCATCCAAAAACATCCAAAATACACATGAAGGAGTTTATTTCACCTACCTTGGTCTATTTGTGCCTGTAGACATTTCCCAAATTCACTAAAAGTAAGCAATAAATAATGCCTAATTTGTATGTTTAACGATACACATCAGAAAAGTTTTAATAAGAAAAAGTCTTCATTTTTGTAACTAACTCTGGACGTTTTTGATATCTATTAGTTCAAATATTTTCCTTAATCACCTGTAATGTCTCCCATAAAACAAAAAAACTAAAACAGAAACTGTCTCTAGGACTATTTTAAACACTTACTGTCATACAATTACAGAGAATGAGCTTGTGCATTTTCACAATGTATGTGTGTGTATGTATTTAAAATCTATTTGGAGATTTGCATCCAACATTTTTAAGGCCAGTCTTCCTAATGCCACCCAGGTATCTTCATAGTACTGTTGTCATCTATTGGGCAACCCATGCATGGAATTTAAATTTAAAATAAAAGAAAGCTAAGACTGTACAACACTAATGGAGAGAGCCTGTGTGACGTCACCCATTGGTTGGTGGAGATCTGCTGGGAGTCGTTGGGTTTGCAGTTGTGGGCTCAGCCATCCTGGTTGGGGGTGTGAAGACTTTAGAGGAGAGGGAGGAGAGAGGGAGGAGAGAGGGAGGAGAGGGGGAGGAGAGAGAGAGGAGCTGATTACACTCTTCGATCCATTACACACTTTCACTGTCAATCACGTCATAGCCACGCCCTAAAACACCCCCTGATTTATCGCTGATTTTAAAATCAATGAGACCATTATTTAAAGACATGAACCTCATTCTTTTGTCATGGACTTTTCAGGCAGGAAAAACACAGGTGCAACTAATCCCATTGGTGGAAGGCGGCCATCGTTAACAACCCAGGTTACACCTGGGATTTCCTGACGGGACATGTCAAAATAAAATGGGAAAAAGGGCCTAAAAGGTTTTCATCGTTACCATAAGAGGTCAGGCCGGGCAAAAACTGGATTAATTCTAATTCAAGCTGTCAGGAAGCTAAACCACCCCCCCCCCCCCCCCCCCCCCCCCATCCTGACCCCAAGAACTCTGGACTCTGAATCCTACACTTTATAACAAAGACATTCAGGAACTCTTCCTTCTTTATTGCACATTTCACTATCTTTAGTCTTCTGTACTGTTTGCTTTTGCCTTACATTTGCATTATTTAGAATGTATAACTGCACTGTGCATATTACTTATTTTAATTGAATAAAGGCTTACTAATTATCTTATTTGTATGTATTACGTGTCTTTATTGCACCATGGGTTGGAGAGAAATGCATTTCGAATTGCTCTGTAGGCACATTTCTAGCACATTTAGCAGATTTGAGCAGTTACGCATCAACTTCCTTTTAGATTAATGCACATAAACATCAACTTCCTTTTAGATTAATGCACATAAACATCAACTTCCTTTTAGATTAATGCACATAAACATCAACTTCCTTTTAGATTAATGCACATAAACATCAACTTCCTTTGATATTAATGCACATGGACATCAACTTTCTTTTAGATTAATGCATATAAAGTTTTTTAGACTTAACTTGTTGGTTTTATAGAATTGGAACATCAACAAAATCAAAAAAATGGACTCCCCATGCATAGTTGTCAACTCTCAAGGTGCTGAAATTGCAGTTTTTGGTAATAATAAAATACGGAAGATTATAGGAAAACCTGAGATTTTGTTGGATTTTTTTACATTGTTTTTTGAAGAAAGAAATGTGATCACAAGTGGTTTAAGAAAAAGGTTCAAGTAAGCTCCATTTGGCCTTTTAATAAAAAGTCCACAAATGCAATCTACAAACAACGTAACTTAAATAGTTTGTGCCATTCTAATTCAAGTTAAATTGTATTTAGGATGATTTTGAAGACATGTTATCTAATCTTAGGCTTATATTTGGCGTTATATTTGCCAACTGTTTCAAATGGACTACGTTCATTGTAGATTAGGTGTGTTTTATATGTGTTTTTTCGTTTTTATATATGTTGCAATCCAGGCACTATGGAATTTCAAAATAAAAGATGCCTTTGGGAAATGCAATAAAATAAAAAATGCCATTAACGTTCGTTTCCTATTTAACAAGCATATAATTACACATTCAACAATTAGAGCCAGTCTTTTGAGCTTACGTGTGTAGTAGAGACGAACCACCAGCAGGCAGCAGCAGTCTTTATTCAGCCATCTTGGAGCATCCTAACCCGCAACCCCCGCCTTGCTCCTTCCTCTTCCGGTTACGGCGACAGCAGGTATGGCGGCCCCCAGCTTACCTCTGAAACATTACATTTTTCTAATCCACTGTAATCCTCCGTTTTAGAAGAAAACGTGAATGTTTTTGAGTGAAGATAAAACAAAGAACAAGGGTCTGTTGCTAACGATGTGGCAATTATAACAGATAGTTGTTTCTGTGAGACATTATAAAGATGCCGTCCCTGGGTCTCTAAGGCCGCCATGGAAACACTGGACTGAAAAAGATGGAGTCTCCCTAGCTTACAGCTATGCTTAACTTTTCATACCGAATTGACTTCTAGACACTATTCTCAAATGAAGTAGTCGGTTTAACTAAATCTTTTAATACCTATGTTTTCTGTGCTAACATCAAAGGAAGCCGCTGTCACTAGCGCTTAAAGCCGCACCACGGCTAGCAGCGTTAGCATGATAGCATGTTCTAGAAATTGACCCAAATATTTGTTTTTTTCAGCTTCAAAATGGTGCAACGCCTGACTTACCGTCGTAGGTTGTCCTACAACACCGCCTCCAACAAAACCAGACTGTAAGGGAACTTTTTAACGTTAATGTCTGCTTGGGTAGCCGACTATCAGCGTAGCATCTCCAGTTCCGCTAACTACACTTTATCCCTGGTCCCGTTCTGCTCTCCAGGTCCCGGACGCCCGGTAACCGTATTGTGTACCTGTACACCAAGAAGGTCGGCAAAGCCCCCAAGTCTGCATGTGGCATCTGCCCAGGAAGACTGCGTGGAGTAAGTAAAACCTTTGTATTTCGCTACTTTGCTTTCACCAGTTAGCTGTTACTGTGCCATAATACTAGCTACTGACTGAATAGGTGCTTGCGTTTGAGATCTGGATGGCCCACATGGGAACGGTCTAGTTAAATACTGGCATAAGTATGGTTGAGGTTCTTCTAACACCTGTGCAACAACTATACATTGCAGAACAAATTATAAAGTTTAAAAAAACTGTATTAGTCCCACAAGGAGAATTGACTAATTACACTTGGTTGTTATTTCAACCACACACAGGCCTGAATTACACACATGATCAGGTCCTATACATATACTAATGGAGAGAGATGTGGGGGGGCAGCCCTGAGCAGTTGGGGGGGTTTGGTGCCCAGGAGGTGAACTGGCATCTCTCCAGCTACCAGTCTACCAGCACACTGTGGTCTGTATGCAGACTTGAACCGGCTACCCCCGGGTTCCCAACCCAACTCCCTACAGACTGAGGTTAGGCTCTGAGTTTGTAGGGTGGATGAGCCGACTGTAGCCTGTAAATACACCAGCCTTTGGTGCATCAGTGTCAACACAGCTCCCTTGACTTGTTGCATAGATGTTTTAAATGGTAACCTTCTCCTGTTAGCATAATAGTGCTAAAACGGATACATACTCAAATGCATACATACTATGAGAGGAGCCAATCTTGGTTATGTGGTAAACAATCTTTAGATATGATCTTAAACGGCATTACTGCCACAGAGAGAAGCATTTTAGCAGAAGTGTTGTTTTTTCCCTCACTTTGCATCCTGAAAGTTTAATTGAGGATTAATGTAACCGCTTACATAAGTTGTAACTATAAGTTGAGAAGTGGCAATGCTAATGTGTTGGTCTTTGTTGTGGGTCAAACATTACAGGCATTTGTCAGTACTTTTCATCTGAAATGCATGATAGATAATGGGAGTCACAAAGCTACTTCACGTGCCACAATTGACCAATTGACCCACGTGGCACAAGAACCATTTAGAAGCTGGAGGTATCCAGATGTGGCTTTTTAAGATCCAGTCAAAAGGGACTTGTGTAATAATAAAAAGCAGTTGCTGCTCATTTCAAATACAACTGTTACACTGATAAAGCCGTGAGATTGAAATCAGTGCCTTGAGTAGTTGGCTTTAGAGAGGTCTCAAATCCAATTATGGAGAACTGCTTGTTAGCCTGATTGTGAACTTTTTTATAATGTAGTATTCTACACCTGTAAGGAGTAGTATACTACACCTGTAAGGACAACACACCAAAGTAAAGGTTTTCTTGATTAGTCGAGCAGTTATGCAGATCTAGAAATACAACTGAGTTAAATGGTGGTACACTGTAATTGCACATTTACTTTGACAGTCCATGTATTGTCTACATGCTCCATTCATTCATGTTGACTCCTCCAGGTCAGTATACAGCAGTGGTCTCATTGTGGTTCTCTTCTAGATCCGGGCTGTAAGACCTCAGGTTTTGATGAGGCTCTCCAAGACCAAGAAGCACGTCAGCAGGGCCTACGGAGGCTCCATGTGTGCCAAGTGTGTGCGTGACAGGTAAAGAGAAGCTTTCCCCTTTCTTCTTAATTTTGTTGCTGAGAAACTAGAATGAGTTTTGATTGGCTGATGCACTGTGTCTAATATCTGTCTCTTGATTTTATTCTCAGGATCAAGCGTGCTTTCCTGATTGAGGAGCAGAAGATCGTCGTCAAGGTGCTCAAGGCACAGGCACAGAGCCAGAAATCGAAGTAAAATGTATTTGTAAGGCCACAATAAAAAAATGACAAATCCATTTTCTGTTGTGATTTGCAATGTGTTGTTGCATTTAACTGAAAGGGAAGCCATCTATGGGACAGTTTAAACTGTAAAAACCTCCTGATAACTTAGTGTTAATTGTAGACAGGCTATGTTGAACATATGCCAAAAACTACCAGTTTAAAATGTTGATGATCTTAAAATTCAGCCCAATACAATATGGTTTAAAAAGATTGTATTAGTTTCATAATGGGTTTGAAAGTGACAACCCCAAGACTAGATTTTTCTTAAAATGACAGTTCTTGTTTGTGAAGTTTGAGTTAATTCCCTAATGCACCATCCTATTACCAAATAGTTCTTACTCTGGGGTTTTGCGGAAGATTGAAATAGCTGTGAAAGGGCTAAATAAATCAGGGTGTCCGCCGGGCCTTAAATCTCAAATTTAAAAATCTAAATTGTAGGACTTAAGGTCTTAATTTCCCTAAATCTAATACTTTAATTTTATTCCATTATTACAACTACAACTGAGACCAACATGCATCTTATATTGCAGCCAATCATTTTCCATGTTATTGGTGCGAGTCCCGTTCTGATTGGACCACACCAAGTGACTTTATTCTTCAATTTTGGGGTAGTACGAGTTTAGCGATCCTTGGTTTAATTTAAACTGGATTTAGGGCTCAGTTGATGTTACAAATGGCTTAAATTTCATTAAAAAGTCTAAAATCGGACTTGGTGAAACCGGCAGAAACCCTGATAAATAATTCTCATCAGTCATTAAGATAAACTTTACCACTGCCTATAGTGGTAAATATGATAACGCAGTTAAAATGTATTATATACTGTATTAAAAAGCATTTACATGCACTACACTGGACCAAGTGTCAATCAATAAACCAATGTCAGGTACAGTGTAAAAATCTCTACTTCCGTTTCTGCGTTCCACAATAAAAGCCCGACGTCTATTTTCTCAAAAGCGTCATCACAAAGAATTTGATTCCGGCTTTTTGTTGCTTTCAAAGTACATACACAGAAATAGAAATACATCTAAACAAGGACAACAAACCTGAACATGGTCAATATTTTTAAAATTTTTTTTAAAAGTCAACTTAAGACCAGCTTAATGTGTAATGTGAAATAAAACAATTATTATACCACTACTTTCATAGTAATGCCAATGTTAATACACACAGCCAAAACATCACACTAAAATCGAAGAATGCAAAATATTTCTTATTAAATGCATGTATTATACATAGACCGTAGAAACAGTCTATGGTATTAAAAAGCTTTTTTGAAACGGTATAAAAAAAAAAGAAGAAGAAAAAAAGATGTACATCCGGGACACGTCAACATAGCAGCTGCGCAGACGCATCCCGGCCAGCGGCAGCAGTTCTTCTCCATTGCTAGGCGATATCTACCTAAAACATGGAGACCTTATACAGTATGCCGTTTGCAGTGCTGGAATGTCCTAATGTGAAGCTGAAGAAGCCGTCGTGGCTGCATATGCCGTCGGCCATGACGGTGTATGCCGTCGTTATCGTGTCCTACTTTCTCATCACAGGAGGTAAAATAAGGAGCTGCTAAGCTAACGTTGCTAGCTTGTAAGCGTTGAATAGATACATTGTGTCAGCATTTGATAAAAGGTTAAAGCTCATACATGTGTGGTTTAAATTATGGCAGATATTGAAGGCTTTTGTTACATTTGTGAAATAACTTGCTAGCTTAAACGTAGTTAATTAAATGGACGGGACCGAGAGTTAGGCTAACTTTCTGCAGCTAAGATAGCATCCATAGACAGTTAAAGAAAGCGTTAGTAACGTTAATGGAAATACATGTGTTTTTACATCAGATTGTGTAATGTGTGTGCGATAACGCTGCTCTGACTTTCTGACGTTGTTATATATGATGTGATGATTCCATATCCCAGGTATCATCTATGATGTCATAGTGGAGCCCCCCAGTGTTGGGTCGATGACTGATGAGCATGGACACCAGCGGCCAGTGGCCTTCTTGGCATACAGGTGTGTCCCTCCAAACGTCATATTTGACGTCACACAAAATAATGCCTAGCTAATGTAAACAAATGTGTGTTTCCCCCCCCCCCCCCCCCCAGAGTAAATGGGCAGTACATCATGGAAGGACTGGCTTCCAGTTTCCTCTTCACGATGGGGGGCCTTGGCTTTATAATCCTGGACCGCTCCAATGCACCCAACATTCCCAAACTCAACCGCTTCCTGTTGCTTTTCATCGGGTTTGTCAGCGTTCTCCTCAGCTTTTTCATGGCCAGGGTGTTCATGCGCATGAAGCTGCCGTAAGTCTGAGCTTGTTTCTCATGGACAAGTATTCTGTCTCTCTTACAAAGTCAGATGGACGTAAAGTGCTCATATTCTGCTCATTGTCCGGTTCCTAATTGTATTTAGAGGTTATATCAGAGTAGGTTTACCCGGTTTTGTTTTCAAAAACATTTTTGTTGTACTATACATTGGCTGCAGCTCCTCTTTTCACCCTGTGTGTTGAGCTCTCTGTTTTAGCTACAGAGTGAGAGGTCGCACTTCTGTTCCATCTTTGTTGGGTAGTACATGTGCAGCACCTAGGTAAGGACTACTAGCCAGTCAGAAGCAGAGTATGAGGGCCCTGACAGTACCTAGGTAAGGACTACTAGCCAGTCAGAAGCAGAGTATGAGGCCCTGACAGTACCTAGGTAAGGACTACTAGCCAGTCAGGAGCAGAGTATGAGGGCCCTGACAGTACCTAGGTAAGGACTACTAGCAAGTCAGAAGCAGAGTATGAGGGCCCTGACAGTACCTAGGTAAGGACTACTAGCCAGTCAGAAGCAGAGTATGAGGGTCCTGACAGTACCTAGGTAAGGACTACTAGCCAGTCAGAAGCAGAGTATGAGGGCCCTGACAGTACCTAGGTAAGGACTACTAGCCAGTCAGAAGTACACTATAAAGGAAAGGGAAAAGCATCATATGAGCATTTTAATGTTTAACGATGTCTGTAATTCTACTACTCTGAACTAACAATTGTTGCTTCAGTTTGTTACAAATTAATATTTTGTCTTTTCAGAGGATACCTCATGGGCTAAAAACAGCAAGAGAACACGTTAATGGCTTTGATGGAGAGGACAGCAAATGTACGGGGGCCCAACTCAAATTTTGGATAAATGCAATAATCAACAACTATCCAGGACTGAAAGCACCGACCTGGCTCAAAAAGTCACTGGCTCCGTCTCCTGGGTGTTCAGTGACTTCCTTTCCTCTCCTTCTCTCTACGTTTCCATACAAACGGATCACTTACAGGCACTTGATAAATCTATTTTATGTTGTCTTGATACAACTACAATACCCAGGTACCCCTCAGTACAGTGCATCAGTTGAAACCACTAGTTAGTGGCAGAAATGGACATTTAATTTCACTTTTTACCAAAAGAAGCTACAAGTACCAAGAAGCAGGTGGAAATCTCCCAAACCCCTGGAGAAAAGAAAAAAGTAAAGTAAGTTACTGAACACTGTTGGTGTGGAGCCACTGGTATTAGGACTGGGTGAATCAGTTAGGGGGGGGGGGGGGGGGGGGGGGGGGGGGGGGGGGGGAGTCTAAATAATGTTAAAGTTGGACGTATGTAAGACAAAATCATTGACACAGCTTTGGACTTGTCGCAGTTGCATTTTTGTACAAGGATGTGAAATAAATCTTCTTTTCAGAGCTCCCTGCAGTCGTCATATGTAAAGGCTGCTGTCAGTTATTTTCGACATCAATATCTAGAAGTGCGTGCGTTCGTGCGTGTGTGCGTGTGTCCCCCTCCAGAAGGGGGCGTCCTAGATCTCCCATGCAGGCAGTAGTGTTTCCATTGTACTGCAGTGTAAGACAGCATTGGACGATCTGACCCTCAATCCTGAGTATTGACACTAATATGATTTCATAGCTATATTAGTCATGCTTATCCACCCAGAGTCCAGTTATTGGGTACTGTGGGGACCCAGCTTGTGAAGGGAAAGGAAGCAACATAAAACCACATGTTTTATTATGGTTATTGCTTCTTATGCCAGAGGTTTTAGGGCTAAAATTTTACATTAGAAATAAATTACTGACTGTGTTTTTCTAGTCTGCAATTTTTTTACCTAAAATCATAACCCATCCTATCTGCATAGCCGTTACTGTTGGTTCAGCAGTGCGTGTAGTACACCCCATTACATAAAGGGTGAGACGCAGAGTATGCTGAAAACACCATCTGTTGACAGTAGGTAATCGGTTGTGGTTTCGAGTCATTGTCCTGCTGAAACCCCCATGACCTCTTACGCAGACCCAACTTTCTGACACCAGGCCCTACATTATGTGCCAAAGTCTTTTCATAGTGACCAGAGTTCATGACACCTTGCACGCAGTCAATGCACCCAGTGCCAGAGGCAGCAAAACATCCTCGACCCTCCACCATGTTTGACTGTAGGTACTGTGTTCTTTTCTTTGTAGGCCTCTCTCCGTTTTCTGTAAACAGTAGAATTACCTGCTTAGTCTCATTGGTCCACACAGAAGGATTGAGGGTTACTCAGTTGCATTTTTGCAAACTGCATTCTGGCTTTTTTTCTGCCTCTGTGTCAGAAGGGGGGGTTCTCCTCGGTCTCCTGCCACAGCACTTCACCAGACAGACGTCTGGTTCCAGCTGACACTGATGCACCCCGAGTCCGCAGGATAGTCTGAATTTGCGTGGAAGTTGACTGAGGTTAAGTATCCACCATTCGAACTATCCTGTGTTGCATTCTTTCATCAATTTAAAAAAAAAGTAAACATACCCCTATGTTAAATTCCCATAGAGGCAGGCCCATTTTATTTTTAAAGGCCAGTTATTTCATGGATCAGAATACTATGCATCCTGCATCCTGATAGGGTTCTCTTGGCATTTGAAATTAAAATAACCCCATCAATACATCAACCGATGTGTCCCTGAGCAAGACACTTGCCCCACAACAAGCCCCTATTTGCTCCAGAGGGGTGCCCTCTGACACACATAGTAATTGTAAGTTGCTTTGGATAAAAGAGTCAGTGAAATTATATAATGTAAAATGTAATATTTTATTTCAGACTAATACCTGGTTTGATTTGCATTGAGAGATGATTTTATGGAAAGTACCCCATGCCAATCTTGTGTATACTTATGCCCCTGTATTTTACATAGGGGGTGTATACTTATGCCCCGGTATTTTAACATAGGGGGTGTATACTTATGCCCCTGTATTTTAACATAGGGGGGTGTATACTTATGCCCCTGTATTTTAACATAGGGGGTGTATACTTATGCCCCTGTATTTTAACATAGGGGGGTGTATACTTATGCCCCCTGTATTTTAACATAGGGGGGTGTATACTTATGCCCCTGTATTTTAACATAGGGGGGTGTATACTTATGCCCCTGTATTTTAACATGGGGGGGGGGTATACTTATGCCCCTGTGTTTTAACATAGGGGGGTGTATACTTATGCCCCTGTATTTTAACATAGGGGGGGTGTATACTTATGCCCCTGTATTTTAACATATGGGGGTGTATAAGGGGGGTGTATACTTATGCCCCCTGTATTTTAAGGAAGAACATTTACGATACGTTATTCATTCACAAAGAAAATGAGTGTCCTTAAAAGGTTGGATTTTTCCTTTTTTTTTAATTAAAGCATTAACATCAATTTCCAAACAATGTTTTTTATGCTTCATTTTATCCAACTCTAGCATGGGATCCTAAACTTCTGAGTAGCACTGTAAACTCGAGAGCAAGCCTCATTACTTTTGAGGAGGTCACCCCACTGATGAAGTCCAAAACTAATCAAATGAAACACTGCTTTGGGTATTCATAAGGAAATCATCGAGCTTATAATGGTGAGAAATGGAGCATACCTGTGCTGTCAGTGGACAGGACGGTCACAGCTGGAGTTCCCTAACTCCAAATACTGTACATTGAACGCTACATAGATGCATAAATATGGCAGAAACTGAGAGTAAATCATTGTCTAATGCTATCAGGAAGTAAAAGTCAATGGATCAATATGTTAGCTGTAATAAAAGTTGAGGACTTAGGTATTCCATAACCACCTGGAAAGCAGTAATAAAGTGCTGTACCTTCAACCCTGAGACACATCAGTGAAGTTATTAATATTAATAATAATGCCCTTGGTATACTACCACTCAGTACTTAATGCTATGCCAAAGGAAAAAAAGTCATCATTTTTTCCCAGTGGCTCTTAGATTTGTCCAAAGGTTATCATTTTCCTATTTTACCTTTATTGACAAAAAGTCACACTTTACTTTTTATTTATAAAAAGGACAACACACGTTAGCATTTCTGTAAGTGTAAGTCAATTTTCCACACTCAATACTAAATGAGACATCGTCCCACTGTCTAATAACTTGCCACCTGTCTGCTTATCTCCACGTTATGGAGAATGAATTAGGACTTTAGTCAACTCTACACCTCCAGGGACATCATTCACTAGAGGAGGAGCCTCTCTTTGACGCCAACATGCAACGAAGAAATGTTTGGGAATCATATCCAGTCTGTGTTCAAATAGGGAACATTGGTAAATAATTGCAGACTTGTCAAACAGTGTCCATGTTTGTTTGAGGCAGAGTGGAACGAGGTATCCTAGTTCTCACTATCCTGTGCTGTATATTCTGCCTGCACCCGATTTAATCCTCATAGAAAGCTCAGTTTTACCCATTGATCAACAAAGTATTTTATTTAATACAGATTGATCACCACAACATTAGTAAATGTCTCTAAAGGTATTTCATACCTATACATAGAGCAAATATATTAACCAGCGAACGCTGCATTTTAATGCACAAGTCACCATTAAGACATCATTAAATGTTAAACAAAACCCCTTTGGGTTTATTAACATTAAAATTCCCTGAAATAGTGATAAAGTGATTGTTGGCAAAAATTAAAATAAAGAGTATACAAGTTGTGTAGAATGGTAGATCGCACAATAAGGGGATAAAACCATAATATACATGTTATGATATACAAGTGGCTTGATTCCTAAGTTTAACATTAAAAAAATTCCTGAGAAGACTCAAATAAAACTGTATATTATTGTGATTATTAAATAATTAAAAAAACATTTTTCATTAGATTACATGCAAAGGCACCTAATACTTTACATTTACATAACGCTTTACAAAGTCCTCAAAAGGTGCGTAACATACTGTAGGATACATATGAGCAGTGATATATGATATGAGTAATCATTTTAATAATGACGATGAAGTAGAGAATGCAGGATTTAAAGTGGTTTCCCCGGTGTTATGTCACCTTGGATATCATTATGTGTGCTAGGTGATTGCATCACTGCTGGCTCCTCAGACCTTACCTCTACATTTGACATGGTTTAATCCCAGTTAAAAGGTAAAATCACGTCGCAGCTCGGACTCTGTGGCCAGCGTTATGTCTTGAGGCGTTTGGCTCGTTGAGGGACTCCTTGACTGTCCCCTCTGCTGTGGGCTAACCCGCTGTGATGCTGCTGTCCATGGTCATCAGTTGGCAGCTGGAGATAAAAACCAAGAAGAGATGTAGTTGAGTTGGAAATTCAATACAATTTCGACATGTTGTGTTGTCTATTCCAAACTAGTCTCTTTTACGCAAATAGTCCACATCTTTGGTGAAACTATCCAGGGTTTATTGAATTTTATCAGATGTTTTGGAGGTGATCATATTTAGGAAGCGGAGTCACACTTACCTTTCTCTTACTACTCTCATTCTCAACACTCAGTGCGTGATGCGACGTCAGGCCCAATGCTTCCTCCAGCTCTGGAAACAGACACAACAACACACGCGATGGAGACCGTGTTCAGCGCTAGCAGGCAACCAACACACACCTTGGTCCTTTAAATAATGCACAGAGCAGAAAGAAGACGCTGTGTTCCAGCACCAGCATCCCAGTCCAGACAGGGCTGGGGAAAACGGGACGTACCTGTGAGAATGTGGTCCATTTTCTCCACCACCAGGTCAGCGTCCTCCACAGTGAAGCACATGGGCGGCTTGAATTTGAGCACATTGCGATGCGGTCCGTCAGCACTGAGAAGGATGCGCTGTTCCTTCAGCCTGGGAGAAAACAGTCATTATTCTCCACCCTGGATCAATTTACACATTTACACTTAGTGGTTAAGTCATTTAAAATGCCGTTTTCCCAACTAACATTCTGACTACTCGTAGCAGAAAAAAGCACACGTGGAACTTATAGTACTCATAGTACCTGCTCTGCTTCATGCAAGTATCCAGTACGCAGTTAGCCAGCATGCACACCTTAATGGATGCAGCCTAATTAATGTTATTAATTACACCTATGCTTTTCCTGCTGAGCCAAAATGTCTGCTGTAAAAAAAGGCCTATTGCAGTAAAAGCGTAATATCGGTTGATTGAGGTGATATTGAACCCTGAGCAAATGTCAGGGTTCCTCGTTTCATGATGAAGTTCTGTTGTGATATGAGAAACGGGTTCTTCATGGTTCACCAAGCGTTCATAACACTGGAGGAAGTTGGTGTTTGGGGTATGGCCGTTGTATAAAACATGAATGAGTTCTCCGAGCAGAGAATAGAGGAGCTGCAGAGCAGCCGCTTTACTTTAAATGTGGTATACGATTTTTTTTCTCATCAATATGACATCAAACCCTTGTTTCTCACACTTCTACTTACCTATATATGACTTCTTGGGCCTCCGCTGTAGCAGGAGTGAGCTTCAGCCGGTCCTTCACCAGCTCCAACCCAACAAAGAGGCCACGACCCCTGCAACGTGACGCCATTTGGGTTTCATCATCTCTGACCTCAGCCTACTTCTCAGAAATCTTGCACAGAAAGTGATTTGACCAAAACGTGTGCTGGATCATGGTAACATACACCAAATTGAGCCCTTTAAGTTATAATGTACTGCTTTTCATAATATGTGTCAGTAGCAGTTGGCTGTTACCCTAGGTAAATATGTTACAAACCAACCACAATGGTTAACAATCACTGACACCAATGTATCACTGCAAGAACATCTGATGCCAAAATGATGTTCCATAGTGCAGTCACTGCATTACATGTTGGTCCAGGGGTGATGGAAACATGACAAACATATGGTGGTGTGTCGGATATAATCAGCAGGTTTCTGGAACAGCTTTACAGAAGTGATCAGCTGTTGTCGCACACTGTCACTGCGTGCTGTGGGTGCCTACCTGATGTCACCCACCAGCGGATGTTTCTCCTTCTGCTTTTCCAGCAGACTGGTCAGGTATCGGCCCACGCGCAGGGCATTGCCCTGGAGATCCTCTTTCACAATCACGTCTAGGACGGCCATGCCGATGGCACACGACACTGGGTTGCCGCCAAACTGAGAAATTTAAAACACACACAGACAACAGATTACACCAAGGTCACCATCCGGCCACTGGGGAAATCAGCTGGTTGGGGAAATCTGTAAACTGAGGACAGAGCCATGAGTCAGCATCGTTCTGTTCACGCTAAACTGACAAAGAACTGCTCCAACTCTCCTTCATTTGTTTTAATATCCAAACTATTCTCTTTTCACAGGAAATTAGTGTGAAAAGAAAAGCTGGCTAAGAAAATGATATATTATAATATTATATATATACTGCATAATATACAGTATATGTTCAAAAATGTTTGCAGAAGGATGGCACAAAAGAAAATTGACGTTTTCTTATATTATTTGCACAGTTCTTCCTTCTTCTAGGTAATGCTTACTGTATTGAAATACTCCATTCCAGAGGACATGAAGGCCTCGGCCACCTCTTTGGTCGTGACCACACATGACATGGGGTGGCCGTTGCCGATAGGCTTTCCCATGGTGACGATGTCCGGCACAAAGTCCTCTCCCTGGAGCTGGAAGGCCCAGAAGTGAGTGCCAACACGGCCAAAGCCCACTTGGACTTCATCAGCGATGAAAAGGCCCCCTGCCTGGCGGACATGTCTGTGGAGGGACAGAAAGGTCCATGGGTGCAGAGATGAACTCAAGCTAGTTATTCATTCACTAAAACAAAAAAAGGTTTAAAGAAACACTTTCAAGAGTATGAGCATGAACAAGTCTCTGCTTTAGCTGGGTACATACTGTGCCACTTGTTGGAAGTAGCCCTGGGGGGGAATGACCTGCCCGCCACAACTCTGCAATGACTCAGCAATAAAAGCAGCGATCTGCACAGGAGATAAAGCATAAGGTCGACCAATTTAAAGCCATGCTGATAAACAGAAAAAGAGGAGGAGTTCTGATCTCCCTCTTCCAGAAGCGTGCGGTGTCACTTTTCAGCTGGCAGAGCCGGGACAGAAACGAATGTTACCGGGTAGGTCACTATGAAGTCCAATGACATCACCAGCGTAGTCACGTGAAAATAGTACACGGTTGTGTATTTTATAAGATCAGTAGGATACAACTTATAATCACATTCATGTATCTCTCCAGTCATTGTTGGTTTTCCTGTAGATGCATATCTGCACAAACATACTGTACATGAGAAGCTGTATTATTTTTACAATCCCTCGGACTTACAGATGTCCTGCGTTCTGGTTACGGGGTGGTTTTGTTCCCCTTCCCCGCCGTGCGTCATACACCGGGGGCGGATTTCGTTGGTTTGGGGATTTTTCTTGGTTATTTGTGTGACTGCCATTAAAGTAAGTAGTCTACGTGATTAAGTGGTTTCTTCCATTTAGTCCAGTTATGAGTGTTGGTGTTTTTTAAGTGAGTGTTTTAGTTGTTAAAATAGTGGAGTGATGTTATATACGATCAAAAATCAGCATGGATGGACCGGAGGCACTTCCTGTCCAGCCTGTGTTTTGCACATGGCTTCCTCAAAATCAGGTCTAGCACAGTACAGATGCACAAGGTGGTATTCATGGGTCAGAGTCCCTTACACATTTCTTGTGGTCTGGGATTTGACCCTAAAAGCCAGAGTGCTTGGCCTGAATCTGGGAATCGTGAGAAAAGGAAAGAAAAAGGGAACTGCCACATTGCATATGTCTTTTTTGTAATTCAGGGCCATTTCCATGAAAAAAAAAAGATTAATTCTTTAAAGACAAAACAACATTTTTGAGGTTATTTCTGCCGCATTGAGCTACTACTGGTAACACAATGAGATCAAACACAAACTGTACCTTGCCTCCTTTGTTAGTAACACTTTGGATCATGTCTTTGACTTCATCTGCATATGCTGTGGCCGAGTCTGGGTGCTCCCCTCTGTATTTGCCTCGGTAGACATCTGGGCTGGGAGCCTGTGTAGGGGGCGAGATGATGAGATTTTGAGACATTGAGATGTTCTAAATCATATATGATGTATCATAAAATCTATAGTGTATAATACACATTCACAATAACAGAGGCAGATAAACTCCAGCTTGATTCCTTAGCGTCTATGATCATGGACTCTCATGAGTTTAGCTTGTCTGGTGACAGATATCCTGTATTTTTGTCCATAGTATGAATCCTACAATTCCAGTAATGCAACTTAATAGAAGAAGAAGAAGAAGAAGAATGCCTTTATCTATCCACCGAGGGGAAATTCCCAAGAGTATTATACATATATATAAACATACATAGCATTTTTTATTAAACCCGTCTTATTGGATAAATGCTCTCATCTTATAAACTCCTTAACCTGTTATGTTAGTTAGTTCAACACGGCATATCAACAAAAAATACAGATTAAATATAGATATATCAGAAATATAATTTGCTTACGATTCAACTGAGGAGCTGGTAAAGTAGCACAAGAATCTCAGCCACGGTTTACTATGATGCTAATGTCCGGTGCTCCACCCAGGCCAACCAGTTGGTCCAGGCACTCATTAGGTAGAGATTCAGGGACAGCTGGGTCATTTAAATCACTAATGTGTGCCTCACACTTCTAACTAAAAGAAATAAAGCCAGCAGTAGTTTTTACCCTGTAGGATTGGGCTATCTGCCTTAACTCTGTCTGTCCTCTGATAGTATGAGAATACTAGTTAGTACTACAGTATAATTCCTCTGTCTGTCCTCTGGGATTAAAGTGGTTTTAAGGGGAAGTTGCAACACTTGCCTGACACCAGCAGTATATACTCTCCCCTTTAAAAGCAATTTGGTGGCTCCTTGCCGAGCTGAAATTGTCCAAAAAAAACTTCTATTTTATTCTTCTGTCTCTTCTTTTCCTCTCCCCCACAAACACAGAGTGTAGACTCAGCAGCCTGCCACTGCTCAGTGGTGCCCGTTGAGTCATGGGCTTTTCATAGTGTGCAGGCAGGCGGACGGGGAGAAAAAGCACTCACCACATGGACATGTTGATTCTGCTCAGCATCGGAGTGGTGGAACTTATACGGACTGATGTCAATGAGCGATGAGACGTGGCCGTGATACGCGCTGCACACAAAGCAAACAAGTCATTCAGTTCAATAAGGACATTCACCACTCATTATCATCTATATGCTCTCATTTTGCTCTCCTTCTTGAGCCGTAACACTTACTTGTCCATCGTGATGATATCTTTGTGGCCTGTGTACTGCCATGCCAGACGGAGGGCCAGGTCGTTGGCTTCAGAACTGTTCAAGGGGGCAAGGGTTACTTTGAGTTACTCAGTCTCCACAAAATACACAGGTGAAGCCATGGATGTCACTAGCACGTCAGACACAGTCTGATGTTTTCCTTCCCTATGAGGGCATATGAGGCGACACCTATTTATTAATATTGGGAATTGGGTGTAAAGCCTAATAGGGATTGGAGATCTTGAGAAGATATTGAATCTATTTCAACACTGAAACCTAGTTTGTTTTGTTCCATAGTTCATACAGTATAGAGACTACTACAGACTAGTAGATTAGTTAGTACTACAATACCAGTTTTGCAAGTTGAACATGTAAAAACAGGTTTGTTTCTGCAATGAACGGCCAGTAGTGGGAAGGCTTTTTCCGGTTTTTGGAATGCGGCTGCAGGATTTTTCTCCCATTCAACCTCAAGAACATTATTGAGGTTTTCTAGTTCATCTCTTAGGTGTTAGATGGGGTTTAGGTCAGGGATCTGTGCGGGCCAGTCAAGTTCTTCCACACCAAACAGAAACGTTATGGACCCCAGGGGCATCACGGTCATGTTGAAAGGAATTTACCCAAACTGTGGGTAAAAGTGCAGTGTTGTCTATAATCTTGCTGGTTGGTAATGCATGTCCCAGAGGTGGAATACAATAGTTTACTGTATATTTCCCCTTGTCTTCAGTGTGCAACCTAATTGCACCTAAGTGCACTTTTGTACTGTTGCACATGCCAGTTAGAAAACCCATGCAGTAATAACTTCACATCTGTTGTGTCTATTTTATAACTTCTTTCAGGACACCAATTTCTGTTTTACCGATAAATACTCAGCGTGGTATTGAGTGGATCATTATCTACAACATTATTATCCATGACCAGATAATTCCTGTTCACTCAGCAGAACTTCAGCATGGGGTGTAAATAAGTAACCACGCCAGACTGATCCACTTTGATAACGAGGGGTGTTAGGATGCCTGTGTCCAGCCTGACACATGCATATTATAATGTGTGGAACTACTGGTACTCCCTAGAAACTTCCTAAATCAACTAAAATATCATACTTGAAAATCCAGACAACCAACAAGAAAAAGTGATCAATTTATTGCATAACTTTATGGCTCTTAAGGGGGAGAGTCTATCAGGTTGAGCAATTAAAGAAGATCTATTGCAAGTTTCATCTGTCAATTAACCCCCTGTAAGTCTCTATTAGCAAGGTGCCATCAGCCAAACCTGATCCACTACCCAAAAAAACTCTTATCTCTCAAGCTCTCTTTGACATGTATGATTTGAGGAGTTAGGACATGCAAACATACCCAGAATTAACAAAGTAGCACACAGACAGCTTGGCGGGCAGCGTGGCCTGCAGCCTCTGGGCGTACAGCACAAGGTTGTCGTGCAAGAATCGCGAGTTGGTGTTGAGTAGTTCCATCTGCTGAGCTCCCGCCTTCACCACATCTGGGTGACAATGGCCCACTGAGGAAGTGAAGAAAAGATGGACACACATGGACCTCACATTCGGGATAAAAACACGCGTCAGACTGTAATTTGAGGTCAAAACAGAGCAAGACAACAGACACTGAAAGCACATAATTGGATGCTGAAATTAAAGAGGGGTGAATGTGGTGGGCCAGCACTCAAGTGCTGCATTTAAGTACAGATCTGACGTACTTGTACTTTAGTTGAGTTTTTTTGCTTTCTCACTACTTCCCTCCACTACATGTCAAAGAGAAAAGTTGTACTTTTTACTGCACTATATCCATCAGAGATTTAGTTACTAGTAGAGCTGGGCAATATATGGATATTATATCAATATCGTTATATGAGACTAGATATCGCCTTAGATTTCGGATATAAAATATATCATAATATTGCATAAGTGGTGTCTTTTCCTAGATTTAAAGGCGTTACAGTAAAGTAGTAAAATAGTCAACACTACAATATCATTAAGGTATCGATATTGAGGTATTTGGTCAAAAATATCATGATATTTGATTTTCTCTACAGTATATCGCCCAGCTCTTGTTACTAGTGCCTTTACAAATTAAGATTGTTGGACACAAAGCTTTATTATATGTTTTATTATGAATATATATAGAATTTACAGGCCTCCAATTTCAGAACACTAAAGTGTTTCTAAAATATGAGGATTTCTCTGTAATGAGTACTTTTAATACTTTCTCCATAGGATACTTACACAGGATATTTTACTTAAGTGACATTTCCAATGCAGGAGAGTATTTTTTTGTGGTATTAGTACTTTTACTTAAGTAAAGGTTCTTAATACTTCCTCCACCACTGCTGATAATAAATCTAATGTACATATTTGTGCGTTTACCATGAGCCACGTTGTTGATGCAGTCCAGGTAGCGCTGTCCCTTTTCATCGTACATGTACTGGCCTTTGGCTTGGACAATCTTGATAGGGTCATGGCTGAAGAAAATCTTACAAGATGGCCTGCAGAGGAGGTAATATTAATATTTCCATACGCCCAACCTCGGGTAACATGTGTTGTGTTGTACAGTGGGAAATGTGAATCCAAAGAGTAAAAAAAAAATGTAACCAACAGCAAAGAAAACCAAAAAAAGTAATAAGTAGGTATAATATTTGGTCTGTTGTGGAAGGAATTCTTCATTAATGTCTTTTCAGTAATTCATATTTTATCCAGAAGCCATATTTGAGCACACATACTGTACATGTAGACTCCTTTAAATGTGAAGGGGGAGATTAAAAAAGAGAAACTGGATCTGGGAATTCTCCCAGAATCACAACTGATTCATATCTAGCTGCTCAGTCGGAATATTATTAACCTGGAGTCCCATTCTCTGTCTCAATAATCATAAATATGAAGTTGTATGCCTGTTGACATACTGTACATCCATTTAAAATGTAGCCAATGGAAAATATAAAGAATAAAGAGTCTTTTCTCCACTAAAGTTCCTCTCTCTATTGCTCTCTAGTAGCATGTTTAGCTTCGTCATCCTCAAGGCTACTTTTACTTTGATCCTTTAAGTACATTTCCAAGCGTGTACTTTGTTACTTTTACTTGAGTAAAGAAGTTAAATCAGTACTTCTACTGTTACCAGAGTATTTTCTTTAAACACAAGTCTCTGTACTTCTACTTAAGTACTTAAAGTAAGTGAGTACTTTGTGTAGCTCCGGTAAGAGACATGAGAAGTTACCAGGAGGCTAGGCGGTGTAGTTTACAGTAAAATATGGTTGTGTGTGTGTGTGTGTGTGTGTGTGTGTGTGTGTGTGTGTGTGTGTGTGTGTGTGTGTGTGTTATCATACCCAATGTGCTTCCTCCTCAGGTCTATCGTCTTGTTCTTGTCAAATATTTCCGCGGACATCCTGCTGTAGTCCGGCTGGAGGACGACGCTCCGTCTCGGGGACCGGGACCAGCTACAGCCGCTCGAGCAGAAAAAAAAAACCCGCCTGTGCATTTATAGTGCACGCGCGCGCGCAGAGGCAGAACGACGCACGAGGCTGCCGCCTGGCACCTGGCCGGACGCGGCGGTGGACAGCTCGCACGTGCGTCGACGATGGTGACGTAGTCTCTGTCTGAATCTTCTTTAACTGTGTATGGACTGAATACTAGGTTATACTATGCATTTTAGTTGGGTAATGTAAGTACATTTACTCTGTAAGTACATTAAAGTGCCTACTTTATTCTACTTTTGTCTTTCTCATTTCAGAAGCAGATATTGCACATTTCCCAATGTTTATCAAATAATTTGACCTCACTACATTTAGTTACTGGTTAATTTACAAAATTTAGCCTATATTTTATATTCAAAATATCATTAGAAGTAAAAAAACAGTATAGAAAATAGTTCAAATGAACTCCACCAGCTACTGTAAAAACTAGCAGGCCTATAATATTTATATATATATATATAATATAACATAATATGGTGATTATTAACACTGACAGGAGCCATCCTGCAGCAAAATAGGTTCTTCCTTACTTCATACTTCATATTTTAGGCTGATATTTGTATGTTTACATCTGAAATGTGAGGCTTTTTAGTAAAAGGTTAGCACATATAAATGTAGCCATTTTCAATACTTGCTACATTTCCTTTATTATTTATATTCATTTGTCTTAAAATGCCACAGGTAACCTGGACGAACTTTGGGGCTCATCCAGGATGGAGGCAAGTCGGCATATTGACAAGAGGTTGATCATGTGGTGCTCTGGTGCAGTCGACACAACCTAGAGCTAAACACTCTAAAGACTGTGGAGATGGGGGTGGACTTTATGGAGCCCCCCACAGTGCTGGCCCCCCTTACAACACCCAAATGTAAACTCATTAAAGTTTTTGGCCTCCATCTTGCAAAGTATTTCGCACTAATACTTTTTGCACTTTACATCCCACTCCATGTGTACTTTACTTGATATCATGTCTTATTTGTACTTTGTAAATTGACATGTGCCTGTACAATATAGACAACAATATACATATGTATATTGTTGTCTATATTGTACATTTGTCTTTATTGTTTATGTATACTACTGCATGTCTATTTGTTGAATGTATAGAGAGTTAACACCTACCAAAGTCAAATTCCTTGTGTAGTTAAGTATACTTGGCCAATAAAACTGAATGTGGTTCTGAAGTGTACATTTTTTATACATACATTGGTTTCTGGTTGCTAGGTACAGTTATTCAAGAACATAACAGTTAGTGATCCAAGACCCTGTATGGGATATTGAGGACTACCAATAAAGGCAAGTCTATTGTTTGATGTAGTTGAAAGACTGTTTATTTGGCTCCAACAGTACAGTCATATGAAATGTCATCTTGAAATATAGTAGTGTGTAAACACTAGGCTCTTTAAAGAAATGTCAATCAAATGGGTAAAAATGAGTACAAACACAGAACAAAGAAACTGAGCATTTACAACCAAAAAAACAACCTCAAAGCCGACGTGGATTTTGCTTAGCATTCTGGGAGATTATGTGACAATCCACTTGTTTGAGTAAGGCGTGTTGCTGGGGGGGTTCAGATCTGAAGGGTTTCTGATAAGAAACAAGTGTATTTTAGCAGAATGCAGATGGATGCGACCGTCAGTTATCCTACACCAGGACCTTTATTGTGAAAGGTTTTGTGTGTGCTACAGTTTCTTCAGAGAAAGACTGGACTCATCACGACGACGAGGCCGATCCGTGGGTCATTTCTTCTGTTAATACGGATATGGAAATACATGTTTCTAATATTTTTGCAGTTCTCCTAATAGCTAAGTAAACTAACTTTGAATATTTAACAAGAAAACAACAATTCAAAAAACAAAAATCAATCAAATTAAAAAAAAAAATCAATGAAAAAATTAGCTGCACATGCTACAACTTGTTAGACCAAATACTGTAACAAAGGCTGGAACACAACACAAAAAAACACGTTGCAACAATTTAGTGAATAAATGGAAATTTGGAACATTTTGAAACACGCGTGGAGGGACAGTGTTTGAGGAAATGTTTCAACCAATCAAAAATTGAGATTTAATGTGAGGTCCATGTTAGGTTCATGTGTTTCCAGGTAGTGGTTTACAGGGCGGCACGACCACACTGACGGAGCTATAGAGATCACAATGATGTGACACGCCAGCTGCATTTGATGCCACACACATCAACCAAAGGATAAATTGCACTTCTTGTCGAATTAGCACACATTTTAACAGCACATTAATAATCCACTATACATATATCAAACTACATTCAATGCAAAGAGAGAGAGAGAGAGAGAGAGAGAGAGACAAAAAAGAGGAAGAGTGAGAAAAAGCTGTGACGTGTTAGCTTTTTGACCCAAAATTAAATAAAAGCAGACAAACCGTTGTAAGGCATATCCTCTGATTTAAACGCACAGTGAATACACACAGGTGTGTTTTTGTGTATATGACCACCCTCCTTCACACTGTTCCAGTTGCATGACCGTGATGCCTTCAGGTGATCCTCGTAAAATCAAGAGAGACGCAGCGGAAACTAACACCAAAAGCCAAAGGAATGCTGTTTAGAACCAAAATGCCTTCATTTAAAAAAATCATAGAAAAATAAATAATGTACCCCTTCAAATATAGAGACAAATATATGCACAAAAAAAAATAAAAGTTACATACATAAAACCCCAACAACAATAAAGAAACTTGTTGTGTAGATCTTGCCACTGGTAGAGCACATCAACTGAGCCGTTGCTGACCTCCAATCAGATAGCACCATTAAAATCTCTACAGATGTGCATCTCTTCTCCAGAACCGTGAGATGGAGTGTACAACCAAACGGAAACCACGCGGCAATGCATCGCCTTGAATCCACCCGCGGTGGCTGCTACGTCACAACAAAATGTTGGTGTTTCACATCTGCCCCTGCAGGAAATCACTCATGCGTGTTTCTAATGTTGGAGAAAAGAAGTACTGGGAGTGTCACCTTGCATAGCACCGACTATGTCAGAAGGCAATTTGAATATAAGAGATATGAAGAGATGTTTAAACATTTAGGTGGGGAATAAACCTGTTGCTCCATCTGATATGGAATGTGACATAACTGGCCACTAAGAAACTGTGTGTATACTTGAAGTTGACCAATTAACTGGAACTGAAACTGTAATACACACTTTCCAAATGTTTAAGACAATACATGAGGTGTAATGCAACTGAGATTGTTCTGAAATGTCATCTACTGCATGTTTGGTTTAATCTTAATTAGAGCTGAATGAACTCCGACCAGGAAACAACGCGTCTGAGACACCCTGGGAGTCATGCTCGTTTTCAATATTGAAGAAATCCATAAGTAATAAGTTGTGTTCATGCAGTGGATTGAAAACACTAACTAACATCAAGTCCAGAATGAACACGCTTCTTCAAAACCACGAGTAAGATCGCCAGTCAACAATGAATAAGGTCTTACTGGAACCTACACTCTACTTCAATATTTTGTAAAAAATAAAAAATAAAAATAAAGATTTGAATGAAAAACTGTGTGCAATGTGTGTCTTTCCAATACTCCCACCAAACAAAGCTTTCCCTCCTGAAATGAAATGAACAACATTCCAATAATCCCAAATATGATATAAAGTTGTACATTTCTGATAAAGGAATGAATAAAAGCTTGAGGCACCAAAGGCTATAATACACAAAATACTGACATTTTTAAAGAATGAGAGCAAAAAGAAGAAAGAAAAACGACATGATTGCATTGCGTTAATGCTCTCAGTAGATGTTGTCAGGAGAAGCCGATGCTCCAGCTGATCTCCATGGAGATCGATGAGACTCTCGGCGACTCTCCTGCAGAATCCACGCCGGGGGGGGGGGGGGGGGGGGGGGGGGGGGGGGGGGGGGGGTCCCGAGCAGGCCGGTCCGATCTCAAATCCCCGGCTCAGTCGTCCCCGTCCTGCTCGGAGACGTGTGGATGTTGGGGAGGCGCCGCGCTGACGACGATATGTGATATCATATCCTCTGCAGGCATCACCACAATAAAGCAACAATAACCAACAGCTTTACTTTCTAGGGGGGGGAGGGGGGGGGGTTCTCAGGCTACCAGCCATGGCGTGACTCCCTTGGGAAGATCAAAGGAAAGCAGAAATGACGTATTCAGAGCTCCGGGGTTGTCGTTTCTTTAGTTTCGTTAGTGTTGGTTTTCTTTTCTGCAGAAGCCATGATGCAACCACAAAACAGCCACATGTATGTACAGTACATATAAATATAGATTCAGTATACTACTCATGCTTTTGGCAGGGTCAGTGGTGCAATGTTCTGTTTGCCACAGTTTTCTTTTCTCA
>NC_048425.1:18218404-18221507 GCF_013103735.1 Etheostoma cragini | reverse complement strand
AAAAAAAAAACTATAAATACCATAAAAGAAGCATTATTTACAAACTCCATGCGTTTCAGGTTAGAGTGATCACTGCAAGAAAAACACAGGAGAGAGAAGAACGACGTGAAGGTGGACATGTGTTCACATTGTTTCATGGCTGAGTTGTACAATCTGGTCTCATTTAACAGAGGAAACCCATGCAAACATATGGAAGCCCAAACACACGTGAAAAAAATGAGCCGACACAGAGGGAACAAAATATTAGGAGCACTTCATATCAGTAGTCCCGGTCCAAAACTAGGATTTGGGTTCCCCTTTTTAAACCTATTCCAACCTTTTTTTTTTACTGTCCCTTTAAAGCATTTTAGATATGGTCCTTATATTTTGTTCGCTCGGTAAATGCGTAGCTGACCTACTGAAGTCTGTCATATTATTTAAATATAGATTTGTCCTACCTTCTGCCAGCACCCAGGCATTGGTAATCCATCTGGGCCCTGTGTAGAGAACAGTAGCAGGGGGGGGGGGGGGGGGAAACCATGAGGACTGAAACAGGAATGGAACAGAAGCATCCAATCAAAAAGCCTACATAACTGGTGGGAGATAGTGGGGACAACATCTCCCAGCATGCCTAACCGGAACAGCTAAACCACATTCTGGTGGGGACGAAGTCCCGTTGACTGGTATCAGACCACCAGAAAAGATCCCAATTATGTTACTATGAATGGTGGTTTTACACCTGACTGGTTAACATCCTGTTGTCTCACAGGTGGAAAAAAGTCCTCTAAGGCTACTTAACATGTCTGCGTCATCGTGTCCATGTTAAGACGCTGAATTTAACCCCGTGGTGTCCAGTTTAGGGAAGGAGAAGTCAGAACGCAAACATAACTTTCTCTAAAAATGACGTCTTTAACGGGATCTTAATGGAACTTCACCTCCAGTTACTCCTGGACACACTATTCCAATTACATGTTTCCTCTGAGTGGTTTAAATCATATCAAATATTACATGCAAGTAATACACAGCAAAATATAGCTCATGCACATCAATATGTTGATCATTTTGCTCTCTGGGTTTATTATAGCTGCCCTCCAAACAACAGGGAGCTGGATTTGGGGACACTAGAATAAAACCAGGGAGTTATGTAAAGTAAAATGATTGCAGCTGGTGTAGATGTAATGTCATATAATGAAATGATATGTGTGATATATGATTTTTTTTTTTACCTGCTAGACCTCATTCTACATACAGTATGCTTATGTCCTTTTACCACTAACATTTCTACCGTCTTCATTATATATCCCAGTTTCAGGAGCAGAACGCATAACAAATATACAACCAGTGGTTTATCCCTTGTCGTCATGGTCTGGCCCAATTGGTACAAATACAGGAAGGGGGGAGAAGGGGAGTTAACAGAGTGTGTCGGTAGCGTGGGCGTCAGTTAAGGAGTCGGTGTTAGCATCTAGTTAAAAGGTAACCGTCCAATCAGAGGGAAGGAAAGAGGATCGAAGCAGAAGTCTTTATTACCAGTTTTAATCAAGGGAATGGAAGGATATAGTTAGAGGGAGAGATTCAAGTATCAATTCTATCAATAAGTGTATCTTGTGTACTTTGCTTGTAATGATGTGTAGTATCTAAAAGAGGCTGCTTGCGGTCAGGAAGTTAGTATATGAAGTATATGTTTTTTGTTTTTTTAACAATTCATAAATGGAAAATGTAGTAAAATAAAGTGTGTTCAAGCTCTCAAGTCATGCATGGTTTTGTGTCAGTAGTGACTGAAAGGGAGCGGCATGCACGGGTTAGAGGTGGAGGAAAAAGAGAAATACTGTACCAATTGGCATGGGGCATCCAGCCCGTCCAGACCTGGCTGCCCTGGTTCCCCCTTTTCACCCTTAAATCCCCGGAAACCCTGTTTGCAAAGATGACCTAGGAGTGTTACTGGGAGAGAGGTGGACGACCCTTAACCCCCGCATCCGTGCACTACAACGGACCCCAGGGGCGGGGGGGTTGAAGGAGGAGCTACCCTGTGAGCTAGTGGATACCACAATCCAGCCCAGTTATGTTTTTCATAGGTTTTTGTGTCTGCAAGAAGAGTACGTGACTCTGGGTCTGGGGGGGGGGAGCTGGGTCTCAGGTTGCTATGGTCTGGGGGAAGCTGGGTATCTTTTTAGCCACGGGGAGCTCCTCCTTGTTCGGGACCACTGCTCTACGAGGCCGGGAGGCGACTGCCAGCTCACAGTTGGGACATACCAATGGGCAGGGTGCATCTAATCCAGGGGCACCCTGTTCTCCTTTCTCGCCCTTAGGCCCTTTTTTGCCCTTCTTTCCCTTCTCCCCCTGTGGATACAACGTTTTGGTCAAGTTAGCATCATTGTTTCGACATTTGGGAAAGCATTGATATTAGGAGGGGAGTGATTATTACACATGGTCACCGTTAGATAGGAGGGGATCCCAGACAGTCCTGGGTAGTCTATAAGCATTCCTCAGAGAAGGAAGAAGGGGAATATTACAGTAGGAAGGAGTAAAAACCGGAGCTAAGCGCCGAAAGGGGTATCAAGGGCACGAAGGATGAGAAGAAGTAGCAGGGGAAAACCTCCAGAAGGACAGAATTAAATCCAATACACAACTCTATCCCTTCATATGTGGGTTGCAGTTAGTCTTCTTATGTTATGTAGTACATGCATGAGAGAATAACACAATACACAATAATAAAAGAGGATATTTGATATAACTAGAAATTATATGACAAGTACTTTCCTTTTAAACTTCACAGAGGTACGTTTGCAGCCATCACGAGATCAGATGCACATTTTTTTTATACATAATTGTACATTTGTATACATTTGCATTCAATGGTATACATTTTCAGCAATTGTAACTATGGTGTATTGTGTTTTTAATATCCAGTTTTCATAACTTACAATTAAAAGTACTATTTTAGTGCAAAAGAAGCATTTTCCTTGATAGTCGTTCAAATTCTGTCATCCATAATGAAACTCAAATACAGTTTCTCAAGTACACCAAAAATCGAAAAAACACATTACGTGTGTTAGTAAGTGTGGAAACACACAGATTAAGCATTGAAAGAGTCACTGTATACACAAGCAAGGGGGGGGGGGGGGGG
>NC_048425.1:18215737-18218234 GCF_013103735.1 Etheostoma cragini | reverse complement strand
CCCCCGATGCCCCAGAATGAGCTCTGACTTGTGATTTTGGAGAAATGAGATGACAAATCATTCAAAAGTGGAGAACAAGACTGGGAATGATGTTGTATGCGAGGGCTCTTTAACACTATGGTTAACCAGGTACTTAACTGCAACTCTGCTGGATGAGTTAATCCCGAGAAACAAAAATAGATATTAATTTAAAATTCCTTTCAATCACTCTGTTCTAAAACTAAACTTACTTATGATAAATAACACCTCTATGTTCCCTGTCGGTGTCCATTGACATCAGTCCTGTGATACGTGTTAAGGGGTTGACAAGCCATTACGTCCTAACTACATCTACCTTTTCTCCTCTTTCCCCAACGTCGCCTTTCTCTCCCCTTAAGCCTGGCAACCCCTGGAAAAGCACAAGTCCACTTAATTACTGTGGCTTTACTACGCAAGGACAGGACAGAGAGAGAGAGAGAGAGAGAGAGAGAGAGAGAGTTGTCCTGACAATGCTGAAGAAAACACATCGGGGTCCAACTAAAAGAGCTGAAAAAAGGTGAAAGTCAAACAAATAGACCCCAGGAGGAAGTAGCGGGATGTGCAAGAATGGGTGTATTATGTACAATATGGAGCTGGCTTTCAAATATAGAAAAGAAAACAACTCAAAAACTCAAGCTTAATAATGCATTTGGATATTTGTCAAAGGCTATGATTAGCTAATATATATAATAAGTACCGGGTGTGGAGCACCACATAGTACACACAAAGTACACTGTTATCTGTAGTATATGTGTCTGTTGAATAGAAAATGCGGAAGTAATATAAATACTGTGATATGGTAATTTATGATTAGAATTCTTTTACAGATTACTGAATCACATGGATTGTGGAGATGTGCTAACTTCAGCTACAGAGTGTTTTCTTTTGGTATATTTTTGATGACTTACAGGCTTGTTTACTACGTAATGGTACTTATAAGCTTAAGAGTATATGTGATACTTGTGGGAGTTGGGTTGGGTTCCTTTGTGGTGCTGAGACTGATGATTGACGTCAGATCTCCTTAAGCTTGGTTTTTAATCAGAAAACAAGAAAAAAAAAATTACGTTTTATTTCTATATTTAAACGCTTTTTTTTTGCCAAGCACCCCTATAAACTAAGACCTTTCATCGCTCGGCTTTCAGAGAAAACTGAGCAAATAACGTTTAAAAGACTTACATCCAAGCCTGGAGTTCCAGCAGACCCCTGCAAATAAAGAACATCAGTTGTATCATCATTATATACAGTAGCTGACTTTACCAAATACTGACATATACATCATCATAGGATCATACCTTGTTAAAAAATGGGGTTAATATATGCAGTAATGTGCCTATTTAACATAGGGGTTCCTACTCAAAACTGACATTATTCACCTTTCTAGAACTAAAAGCTATTAGGGACAATAGTCAAATTGAATGAATAAGGGAGCATAATGATGAACCCACTGTAATCTGGACTCATCCCTGATTAAAGCTAATGTTTCTCCAACATGATCATAAATACTCACAGGCAGTCCATAGGGTCCCCTTGGTCCTGGCTCGCCGGGTGCTCCTCTCTCACCCTAATACAAATGAATGAATGTCATAAAACACCCGAAAATCTGTATCAGAGAGATATAAAGTCAAATTCAAATGTCTCTTACTATGTCCCCCTTCGGCCCAGCTGGACCAGCTGGACCCGTAGGCCCATCCATGCCCTGCAAAAAGTAGTGTTGCCATGGTGAGTTTACATTATTGGACTACAGGTATTTAAAAGCTAAAAAAAAATTGTTTAGCGTCCACTTCTGTACTATATTCCCATCTGGTTTGAACTACAAACCGCACACAGATCTGCAGCTAGTGCACGTGCATTGGCCACAAAGGACATGTACAACACCGCTGACACAGTTAATGTATGAGTGTGTGTTAATGCTGACAACATGGGACAAAACGAGAGCCTGCGCTTCCTGCTTTCTGCACGGTCCTGAGAATTAGACTCAGTGGGAATCACTGAAACTACAGAGACCTGAACTGAGATGGCAACATCTAACACAAGTCACAGTGAGATACACAATAAAATACAGGTGTGGGACTGTATGGAGGATGAGAGGGAGACAAGAAGGCAGAAGTTGGGGGGGGGTGAAGCCTCTCGGTCACATGACACTCACCCTAATCCCGGGCTTGCCGTCCAAGCCGGAGGCTCCCTGCGTGGTTATGAAGGTGTGAGTGACATGAACAAGGCGGGATTAGTACCAGATGAACACTGTTATTAGGACAGGTTGATGGCAGGGTTCACAACAACTACAATTACACTGTGTGTTACAGGGAGCTCGGCAACAGAGTCGGCCCGGCCAAATGAAAACACGAGGACAGAAAATGGAGGCCACACGCACACACACACACGCACACACAGTTGTATCTGGCTATCTTTGTGGGGACGAGTCATTGACATAATGCATTCCCTAGCCCCTTACCCTAACCTTAACCATCAAACCTAAATG
>NC_048425.1:18197708-18215637 GCF_013103735.1 Etheostoma cragini | reverse complement strand
CTGAAGTCTCTTTATATAGACCTTAGTGGTCCCTAATACTGTATCTGAAGTCTCTTTTATATAGACCTTAGTGGTCCTAATACTGTATCTGAAGTCTCTTTCATTTAGACATTAGTGGACAACTCATAAGACCTCATAAGGGGCAAGATTCCAGATTGGCCCATGTGAGCTTTCATTTTCTCCAGAGCAGGATCCCCAGGCCATTGGGGGGCCATAGGCAGGCTGGTGGAACTCATATTAAAGTTAAAAAATCTGGGAAAAGTTGAACTAATGTTTACATATATACATGATTATACATGATGAACTCACTCTTTCTCCATCGAGTCCAGGGAGACCAGGCATACCACGGTCCCCCTGGGAGGGGACACAACAATACTTTACAAACTCAGAAATACTGGGGCACAATATGATGGGATTTTATTGGTTGAGATTTGCACATGTACGGGAAAAACATCGTAGGAGGGAGTACTTAAGCCTACCTTCATACCCTCGGGTCCCATCGGCCCCATAGGTCCAGGAGGACCCTGAACAGAGAGAGAGAGACACATGAGGACGTTCACTTACATTACTACTCAACTGAAGAAATGTACATTTGATTGATCAATTTGATATCAACTTATTGTTGGAATCATCAATGGAACTGACTATCACAATGCAATCACTTGCAAACAGCAAAATCTATGTTAGCAATAAGTTATGAAATACTGAAAGACATGCCAAAATTAAAAACACGTTAGCTACAACATGAGTAATTATCATCATGGACGATATGTTGGAATTAAAACATTAATTCATTTGAATTTGATCGTGAAAGACGTTCAGTGATTGGTTGCAATGAGTGGAAGTGGAAGCTGAGATGAATACAATGAAAATTCTAACGTACAGTTCATTTGAGTACTGAATAAAACATGCTAGTTAACTACAACGCTAGTCAACATAATACATAATGTTGCTTTTATCACTCAGGAATACATACTTCCCCGACAGAAGGATCTTTAAACTTGTCAAAATTGAAAATGAACCCTTTTGTTGACACTTTCTATTCATGTTTTAATACATAAAAGGAATGGATGTTGATGGATAATCACAGACTGGAATCCCATCTCAATACTATTTCAAAAACACTTCAATTTGTTTTTCAAATGCTATAAAATTGAATAAGAGGCCCCAAAAATGAATGAAAGTAGAGATTTGTACTTGGCAAAGAGCGTTGTGTGGAATCAATCATGTTATTTTAGGGAATTAAAAAGAACATTGATATAGGACAACATGAGGACAACATGAGGGTTTAATATTTCCAATATGTTGCATGAAGAATAAATCCAACTCTTAAATACCCTAAGCATAATGTAGCTTAAACGCTAGAATGATGCTAGAGTGTGTGACACTTAACCAGCTAACTCCGTACCATGCTAACAGACATAATCCAACTAAAGTTGTTTAGTGTTTGTATGTGACATAATGTATGATGTTGGTAAGCAGGTTTTCTACCCTGCTTACCAACATCATACATTATGTCACTTTCACAGAGTTGTTACTATTTCAAATTCATGACGCTTTTGCATGGAAAATACATTTTATACATAGCTTTCTTAGCTTATATACTACAATGCAATACTTGGCTGGTGACAGGGAACTCATTGATCAGCGACATTAACCCCCTTCTCCCACACTGTCTGTAATGTGTAATAATTAAGACGAATGAAATATACAGGTACAAGTAAGACAGAGAATCAATGGAGGTCTCACAACTACATTTTGAAATGAGACCCTCTGCAAGAAAGCCTGAAGATCAGGTAATGAAGCAGGTCCCACATTAAGATGAGTCTATATTATGCTTGGTGCATATTCCCAAATAAATGTCCGATTAATTCATGGAATGATTCTGATCTATAGTGTGATTCTCACTTCTGGAAACACCCTTTTTTTTTAAATATGTTCCCACAAGGTTTTTATTGTTTTAAAGAATGTTTTACTGACATTTAGAGAGACAACCATCATCTCAGACACCGAGACGGAATCGACCACACAAAAGCGTGAATGCAGTGCTAAGTAGAGCTCCATTCATCGTTAAGCAAACAGGTTGCTGGGTGAGGCGGCACAAAAACAACAAGGACGTGCATCCATAGTTGGGATTGAGTTGCGCCCATGCGAGGACAAATATGAATCACTTATGGAGATGACACATTACATAGAGTACACGGAGCCTAGTTACCGTTACTGTAATAGTGGTTATCTTCTGCAGTAGGCCAAAGAAGTGGGAATGTGGAAGTAAAAGAAAAGATCGCAGAGGTCATACAGGAAAGAAACCTTTGTGTCGGAACATTTCTGCACAGATACACCCTTAAAATGAGTTATTACTGTATGTTAGCTCGAATATGAGGAAATATCTGGAACAGTGTTAATTTGGTACTTTTTACAAGGTATTTCACTTAAATTGAATCAATACATGTTCTTATAGGACTTTGGTTGGTACGGTTAAAGTGCCAACGTGCCAAAATACTAGGGATAGTAGTATTGATTATTATTTTTGCATATTATCTGTATTGGCGTTTTATTTGCTTGATAACAATAAAGTGAAGTTATTAAAAAGTGTTCCACTTGGGTTGCACTACAGCCAGATTTTCATTTTCACTGTAAATGCATATCCGTTCCAAATATCGGTTATCAATTTCTACTAATAACTAACTACTAATAATTGTCATCAACCTTGAAAAATCAGTATCGGTCAATCCCTACAAAATACACCACAATTTCCAGCCATATGTTCTGCAAAATATATGTATTTACATGGCTGTCTTTAGTATGGTTTAAGCTGTTAACATAAGGAAAAACCATATTTTGGGAAAATATCTAGGCCATTATTATATAACAGAAATACAATTGTGGTTATTGTGAAATAATTGTCTTTGAATCAACAAAGATGAGGAGTGTTCAGTAACCTCTTGTCTGACCTGTAAAGCCTCCTGAATGTTTCCATTGTAGTCGATGATCTCAGTGGCTCCTTGGTCTCCTTTCTGCCCTGGGGGGCCCTGCACATTAATGACACCCAGAAACACATTTAAACACACCTTCTTACATACTGCACAGCCCATTTACACACAACATCAGAGACATTTGAAATATCAGAGTGTCTCTTTTCCTAAAACGGGTACGTGTGACTGCTGCCCCCTGGTGGTAATCAGTGTGTACTGCAGCATGTCATGGGGTATGTTTTCACCCCTAGCCTTTACCCCTTGGTTTCAAGGGCCAAGGGGTAGGGGTAAGGGGTAAGATGGAGAAATAGGATTCAGAGTCTATAAAGTTCCCAGCATGCAACACCATGAACACCTGCTTACCTTGGGGCCAAAAGATCCCTGCTCCCCTTTGTCTCCAGTCTCCCCCTGAAGTGAGAAGACAAACACAAATTATTTTAAAACTTGTCTTTACTATTATTAAAACATTCTTCTTTGTGGCAATATATATAATATGTGGAATATGTTTTGAAATCATATATAACTCATTATTACAATGCAACGACTTCTAATACTTTGAATCACAACATAGTATGACACATGCTGTACTGAATGTGACTTTTTTCTATTGAGTATGCAATTGAAATGTCACTTGTTTGGCCTGTGGACGAGGATGCTGTACAATGTTGTACACACACACACACACACACACACACATTAACATTGACGCAGCATCGGGGGGGCAACTCGGGGTTCAGTGTCTTGCCCAAGGTCTCGACATGGGACTGCAGGGCCAGAGATTGAACCACCAACCTTCCAATTGGTAGACAACCGCTCTTAGCAGTGATTTGTTGCTGTTGTTGCTATTCTCAGGATTCTGATTGGCTGACGTGGGCTTGAGCTTCTCGTTACACTGCCACCTACAGGTTGGGCATGCTCTTGACGGCCTTGACGGCGTATATATACAGTACACGGGTGCGTGTATCCCAAAACTTTTCTAAAAACCGACAGCTGTGCACGATGTTATTTTTGAAACCGAAGAGGTTGAAATGTGTTTATGAAAATTACCGGTAGCCTTATAGAAAACATATCTGCCAAGCTCACCTTTGAACCTTTAAGACCAGGTGTACCAGCCTCTCCTTGTGAGCCCTGCCGTGAGAAAGGAAACACAGATGATGCACGAGGGACAAGCTAAGTACTTGAGATATAAACATGAAATTGAAAAGCATAAAAATGGACTTTCTTAATGGGTTCAATCCAAATTCATCATAAAAAAATGAATGCATTTAAAATGCATGTTTGGCGGAGGGAATATCATCAACCTCTCGTACTCTTCCCTAGAGAACAACACAGTCAGCTTCACTGACACCAGCAGCTTTTAATATGCTATAACTGCAGAGCACTGGAGAAAGGGTTTATTTTTACTCTGGCATTGATAAAGACGGGGTTTTACTTTGGGGGATTTCTAATAGGATGTGAAACAGATCCGCGGGTCGGCTGAGTTTAGACTGGAGCTTAAGCTACCTGCTGGGTCAGGGCCAGACATAAACAATGGTAACTCATTTATATTTGGTTTATCTTACGCATACTCCAGGGAAAGCCTTGAACTTATTACCGGCTAAAATGGTTTAGCCAGCTTTGTATGTTAACATAACTGAATATTTGATGAATTTGAACCCCTTGCTTTGGGAAAGCATTCTACTTTTTCTTATTTAAAAGTCAACGAGGCTCTAGATGGCAGCAAACATCTACTAACGACATGGCTAAACAGAAGGTTGTGAACAAGCAGGACAATTTAAAGTGCCCATATTCTGCTCATTTTCAGGTTCATAATTGTATTTTTAGGTTGTATAATAATAGCTTTACATGGTTTCATTTTCAAAAAACTCCATATTTTTGTCGTACCGCACATTGCTGCAGATCCTGTTCACCCTGTGTTTTTGGGTCTCTTTTTTAGCTGCAGAGTGAGACATCTCCCTTGTTTCAGCTCCAGAGTGAGACATCTCCCTTGTTTTAGCTCCAGAGTGAGACATCACACTAGTTTTAGCTCCAGAGTGAGACATCTCCCTTGTTTTAGCTCCAGAGTGAGACATCTCCCTTGTTTTAGCTCCAGACTGAGACATCTCACTCGTTTTAGCTCCAGAGTGAGACATCTCCCTTGTTTTAGCTCCAGAGTGAGACATCTCACTCGTTTTAGCTCCAGAGTGAGACATCTCACTGGTTTTAGAGTGAGACATCTCACTGGTTTTAGCTGCAGAGTGAGACATCTCCCTTGTTTTAGAGTGAGACATCTCACTAGTTTTAGAGTGAGACATCTCCCTTGTTTTAGCTTCTAAGTAAGACATCTCACTTGTTTTAGCTCCAGAGTGAGACATCTCCCTTCTATTTTATCTTTTTTTTGGGAGCTGCACATGCTCAGTAGCTTGGTAAGATCCATCAGCTAGATAACTCTTTCTCCAGCTTTGGTCAGTCCAAAGCAGGATTAGCTGGGAGACTTCTTCTAGACCAGGGACACAACAGGGACAGGAAGTAGTTCTTTTGGAGATTCTGGTCAACTAGTGCCAACAGCCACTAGTTTGAAGCAGTGTTTTCCATTGAGAACGAGCTAGCATGCTACAGTTAGCCACCTCGTCTCTAGTGACGTAGAGAGCCGTGTAGATGTTGAACAGCTCACCCGGACACTAAAGATAGAGGACATTCAGAAACCAGATCTCACTCAAAACAGCATGGATAGTTTTTTTTCCGAGTCTGTATGCGTGTGGAAGCACCGGAGACACCAAATAACCCTCAAATCCCAGAAAAAGGGGTTTCTTTCATAACATGGTCACTTTAAAAAGGCATACTGCTGAATGATCCAGTTTGTCCATTTGTGTGTGTAATAACTAACCTTTGGTCCAATGGGTCCAAGTTCTCCTCTTTCACCTTTTCCTTGTGGCCCGTGGTCGCCTCTCTCACCCTATACAGATAAAAAGAACTCAATAACAGCACTGATCTAGAACCAGTTTCTCTTTACTGTGAGCAGAAGACCTGTGATGCGTCTTCTGGACCTCAGGCATGACCTTCCAATGTACTTAATGTTATTGACATGACTGAGTTGTTGTTGTCTGACTCAACAGATTTACGTGGAGTTGTAGATATTTATGCTGAATCAGCATCTGTTTCCTGGTAGATTGTACTCTTTGAAGGTGAAATGTTATTTTTAAGAACACCCCCTAAAACACACATCCACATCAAGCCCGCTTTGTCCTTAAGTTGAACATTTCAAGAAAATCCTTGTTGTAGTGGAGTGCATCTTCTCTTAATGTGAAGTGACTTCTGACAGCCAATAGAGGGGGGTGTGGTGTCACTCAGAGCCCATCAAGCTGTGTTCCTTGTGACTGATACTTAAAACCAAGAGGGACACAACCATTATTCAGCAGTGTTGAGTCAATCAGGCTTTGGTTTTGGACCTGAACATGAAGGATAAAATACTTTCTGCACTGCTCGTTCTTTTTTAGCTATACGAGGCATGAGATGCCAAAGCAAGACTATCATGTTATCTTGATTATTAATGCTTTGCAAACTGATTCAAAAGGACAACGTGAACATTAAATCTAGCGTGTCTGCGTTATCACCGCTGGATCCACAGTGTGATAATGCCACGACTCAAAGGATGCAGTGAGGATTAGCTCGTTCTCACCACCTCCAAGTGACATTTTGAAGAAACAGAGGCCTAATTGCCTTGGTAAAGTGATAATTACGGATAATGAGACAGTAAATCCAGAAGTATTACTGATTTCAATGGCAACAGCGCAGACACAATGTGATAAAAAGCTGTCAAAGCTGTTCAACTCTCGCGTGGTGATTAATAAGATTACAGTCGTTCCTCTGGAAAGTTAAAGTCACCCACCTTGGTTCCTGGGAGTCCTGGAAGCCCGGGCTCTCCCTGGGGGCCGAAGAATCCAGGCTCGCCCTGAAAGAAAACCCATCAGCACAAATGACTTGTTTTTCCACGGGGCGTTTAGTGGCGTAGCGCTACCTCCTCCCCACTGCTAATGAGCGCTAAACACATCCACAAGACGCGTGGCCAGACATATTCAAAACGACAGGCATGCATATACTGCTCGCACACTCACATGCACGCAAACACACACACACTCAGGGACACATGCACAATTCTCACACACGGGTACAGATCATCAGTGGCTAGTTATTTATGACTCCCTCTGATGAGACGTTAGGACTGACCTTGTTAGAAACTCATCCGGGCACGAGAAGCATGTGAGTAAGAGTGTGCAAAAACCAGGTTCTCTGCCCCTTATGAAGAAGCTTTAACATGTTTATGTCTGCATTTGTGAGGAGTGAGATTTCAGAATGAGGTGTGATGTTGGATTGGATTTGCATCACATCTGGTTGGGACTTAAATCCTATCCCATCCCACCAACTGTAGATAAGGCCCCGTGGAAGCCTTCGGAGAGGTACTGGACCCTTGCCTCTCAAACTTTTAAACTTCGATTGGATACACAGCCAAGAATGCGGAGCAGAACAAAGTGCAAGCTGAGCAGAGAGTGCTACGTTAGCAAAACATTGTTAGAATCCATCAAGCATTCAGGCTTCTTAAGTAAAAACAGGAGTATATAACATGTAAAATGAAGGTTGTTTTTTTTTACAAGGCCAGCACAGAGCAGGCACACAAAACGAGAAAACCAAGCATCCTCTCATCATGGCCTTGTGAGCGGCCCTTGCATTTATCTTACATTTCAAGCTAACAATCCTGAAAAAACATTGGTGTTCTTTGAGAAACCGATGGCAGTGAAATATTAAGTGCCCCTTGTTCACCATCTGCTGTTTTTTTACACTACAGTCAACAAGCAGGCACTTTCACACAAGAAAGGACTAATTTGAAAAATTTGAAATAATCAAGTTTCTCTGGTTAACTAGCAGTAGCTTTAAACACATTTTGCAGAGATTCTCTTGATGCCACCTCTAGAAAGTAGACTGAAGTGTTCCAATCATTAATTCATAGACCTCTACTATTCACAGACCTAAATGTTTTCTTCCGGCAGATCAAACGCCTTGACTATTTGGCCTCGCTACTTTTCTGAGCTCCTTCCTTTTCACTGCGCTGAATGCACGGGTGTTACTGTACACATCCCACACAGCAGGAAAAGCATCCCGAGACCATAATGGGTCATGCGTGAGGCATGACGACGGGTCAGCTGACTTTGGCTCTGAGCTCGGCTTAAGATGGTCTGAAGAGGATGGACAGGGACAACACCGGGGGGACAAAAACAGCGAAGCATTTACCTTTATCCCTGGAAGTCCAGGCAGCCCTGGAAGTCCTGGCTCTCCCTACACAGGAAGAGTGTGACATGTTACAGCCAAGCCAAGCTAAGCTGAGTCAAGCCTCATTTGGAGGCTCTTCGGGGTTCTATTAGCTCTACACTTTATTTTCTATTTGGGTTTTTTTCTGGCTGTCAAGCTGCTGTTATTCTGAAAAGTGGCCTTAAGTGTGCGTTGACTGTCATTTGCTTGCGGTAAGCACCAGCAGAAGGTACTGCACATGCACTTTCAAACCAATTCATGCAGCCATGGCTTGACAGCGTGATTAGTGCTCGTTATGACACTCAACCCTTCACAAAGTTTTATTTTTGTGATTTTATTGCTTTGGGCAGGCGTGAAAAAGTTCTGCTTTCTGGAACGAAAGACTGTCCGATGCTGGATTAAAGTTGCAAAAAAGTGTTTGAGAGAGCTGCCGTAGCTTTAAGGTCGTCGGAGTTTGGCAGTGCTGGAAGTCGAGAGTCGGACTGTTTCTCTGTCACCATGGTCGGGTCTTTGTCAAGTTGAGAATTCCAAACTCAAGTTTGAGTAAGTCATTTGATTCGACTACGGAAAAAATCAGAAGGTCAAGTCTCTTGTGAGGCATCTGCAAGACATTTAAAACAAAATGTCCGACTCTGGATAATGTAACGCTCTATTAAGACTATTGTATTTATCGCATATAAAAAAGAATGATTAGAAACGCATGGGAATGATCAACTGGAACGTCACTCAGGGGATCAGAGAGAGGGCTGTAAATTTCCATTGTGGCTAATGAAAACATTGTATAACCAATGAATAAAAGTCTTTCTTGTGGACTGCTACTTCAAAACTGACAGTAAATGCCATCCGATGATAATCCTTAATAGGGAAAAAACAACTCAATCTAATGATGGCCATTTGGTGAGAAATACAATGTGTGAGGGTGACAGCACTAGCAGAACGGCTGTAAAAATGAGAGATGAGGACAAAAGTAGTCAAACAAATTGTTTAGGCAATGGGAGTTGTCTTTGCAGCACAGCAGAAAAAAAAGCCTAAAGCCCTTCTGTCTGTCTGAAAGCAGCTTGTCTAAACAGAGAAAAGAGAGGGGGAATTAATGGGGCGCAGCGTTTGGGATTAAAAAGTGTAATTGGGGCAGTGGTGCAACATCAGCAGCAGTCTGGTCAAGAGACAAGTAATGGCTTTTAGTTTGCAGGCAAATAGATCCTCCACTGCTGCATGCTTGTTTAGTTTATCATCAGCAACTGTTTCTTAAGCAATATTTTTCTGATTGCATTGGAACATGGGCCAAACACTAAAAATATAACTGGATGGGAGAGAGAAGTCATGGGCCTAGTAACAAACATCGCTTAAACGACACAAAAAACCATTGATGGACTGCTGCAAAGCCAATTAATGGGATTACAAAGAGATTTAAGACCTCAAGTACAGGTAACAATAAAATGGAACGGTCCAAAAGATTTGGTATATCCAGAGCTGTTAGTATGATACCCGGGTCCTTACACTGGCTCACATCAAGTTCCGAGCCAAGGTAAATGGAAAATGAGTCGGAGCACAGTGATGTACCAAAGTTCAAGTTGAAGTGTTCTGCTCAGAGCCCCCCCCATCCATATTAAACAATGAGGTTCAACTGAGTTTGGAATGCTCTTATCCAACTACTTAAACTAGAGCATCACCTTTTACCCTGGATGTGTGTATTCACACAGTGATGAATAATAAAAGAAATATGTTCAGCATAGTTGAATATGTTAGTCCCATAGTCACTTATCAGAGGAGAAACCTATTAACATTAATAAACACTGTATATTCAACAAAATATAGCGCATGGTTAGTCCATATGATTATAGCTGTACTACATCTTCTCTTATTGATGTACTATTATGTGCATTAAGTGCAATTTTTACCTTTAATCCACTTCGTCCAGGCTCTCCAGGTTCGCCCTGTAATACATGCAGAGTAATAAGAATAAACCATAAACCAAATGTATATGATGAGCACTTCATTTCTTCATTGGACTGCAACATCTATTTGTAAATCCATTACTAAGTGTGTGTGTTACGTCCTTCTTTAAGTTCTTAGAGTACTTTAAATGGATGATTAACATAACTGACGCTATTTAGACTACGCTCTATTGCTATAAGTAGTATATATTTATTTATATGTCATTTAAAAAAGCTTACATCACTGTTTAACAGCGTTTTGATCAAGTATCAGATCAGATATGTCAGCCATATTACTCTTTTACCCTTCAGTCTATGTGGGTTGTATGCTAGCAAGCTAACGTTAGTTGGAGAGTTGCTTCCGTTAGCTAGGACAACAGTTGAAAGTTACCTATGTAACTACCTACTAATTAATGTTAATGTTAATGTTAGAAATACTAAGTTTGTGTTGTGCTAACCTTTCTAATTAAGTGACAATTAACCTCGGCTTAGTGAATGTGAACTCACAAACAGCTGGCGCAACCGACACCTTAGAAAAACCTTTAGCGTTAGCCTAGCTCTCACCTTGATGCCAGCCGCAGTGGAGCCTGCATCTCCCTGATGGAAAATAATTAGACAACATATATCAGGAAAGAGTTCAAGAGTGACAGAGGTTATTCCAAGACTGGATTAGGTTTTCTGCACAGCAATACACATTATTGTGCAGTTATAGCTACAAAATAGATGAAAGAAGGCTGTTTTTACTGAACAATGCAGAACACAAGTTCGCATAAACTGAGTTGTCTGGATTAAATTGTGTGAAATCCACTTAAAAAACATGCTATTTGAAACATGTTCAGATTAAATGCCTTCTCAGGAGTCTGAGACAGCCTTTTCTAACTACAGTGCTGGGAATCATTTCATTGTGAGTGCAGCTGCATACTGGTGATGACATGCAGTCTAACACTATGTAGAAGAAATCCCCAACAGTAGAGGTGGTAAAAGGTTTGAAAGATGTACTGTACAATCATTTAACCCCTTTTTTTCACGGCATCTCCTCAGGTAGGGTATTGAACTAGAAGGAGACAGAGCTACTTATATCACATTTTTCCAGCCAAGTCATCCAAGCCCTTTCCTACACACTGCATTACTACTGCAGCATACAGTAAAAACATACATAAAACAAGGGGCCAATAAGCGTAATTATGGGCGGTTGGTGGGAAAGGGGAGTGGGGAGAAGGAGACTGGGTCGTTAGCTCTGGTGTGGACTCTGTGGTTTCACTACACATACGCTGTGCGCTCAGAAGTTGCACGAGGAATGCCTCGAGCCCTCAGCTTTTTATGGGAGTCATTATGATGCATAGCGCACAAGGCATCTTTAATTGCAGCATTTTTTTGCAGACGATAAATAGCGTTACCGTTTACAGCTGGGCTTTGTTGCATACTTTAGTGTGCCTCCATCTTTATCTTAAAAGTTATCATTCCACTACTGGGATTTTGTAATATTTTATGGGGGGTTAGCTGTGGAAATGGGCTCCTCTTGTTACATTTTTGAAGATGAATGAAAGGCTTTCACATCATTTTACATGATAAAGTAAAATGTTTTTTGGTTAAATACTTAACATGGATGTCATGTTGTGGTTAACCTAAAAATGATAATAAAACAGGAAACTTTCTCCAGAGGCCCATTTTTTGGACTTTCTTTGTCTCACGGTTGAATTGTTTCAATAAAACAAACATCAAAGTCAGAGTTGGGTTTACACCTGTTGATTTTTGGCAGGGATAGATATGTAAGAATGCCTCACATCTGGACTTAATTGTTACATGTTGTACAAAAAAAAGAAAGATTTCACCTTGTTAAGCTTATAATCCAGCTATGAACTATATGGAAGCATGCTTAACGTTTTTTTTCCCATTACTAACCTCACCAGGATGAGAGCATAAGGAGCTAATATTGTGGAAAATAAGAATTTACAGCCCAGTTTACACACTTTTAATCAAAAAGCCACCATGACCCATGTAAAAACAAGCATGAGAGGATGCTACACATGCAATTAACACTGAACTGATGAAGACCTTTGACCTTTACTGTCATCAGTGTTGGGAGTTGGGAAGTAAAGTTAACTGTAATCCATTACAGTCACTGGGAAAGAAATGTGAAATTACATTACAGTTACTTATGAAAATGTTCACTATTACATTGGGGTTACATCTGAATATTTTCTGTAAAAGGCTAGGCTATATGTTGAATTATATTCCTTTTGTTGCTTTGCTTGTTAAACCTGCGCACAATGTCTTCTTTAGCCATTTCCCACCACGAACGTTGAATTTGCAGCGTCTGACAGTGAAATTGCCTCTCAAGCTGTCTGAGAGTGGTCACTATGGCTATGAAGAAAAATGTGTTCCAGTGGTGGAAATATGTAAAACATTTCACACAAACTATTTGAGAAAATCTGAAAAATTATTCAAACATAACCACGTAATGCAAAAAATGTTGGCCAGCGTTCAAAATGCTATCAATGTCAAAAATGTCAATGTCCCACCTCTGGATGTTCTTTAAAACAAATTAAGAAAATCTTAATTAACCCTTCCTGGTGTCTTTGGGTCTTATTTGCCCCCCCATTTCCAAAAAGAAATTTGGGTTCTTATTTACTAATACTAATTTTCCAAAAAAGTAACGTAGATGGTTCCCAATAACGCTCCTCACACGTTAAATTAATAATCTAAACTACTTTTATGAATGTATGTTTTTTACAGAGAGAGAAAAATGTAATGAAAAGTGAAAAAGGGTGTGAAAACATGTCAAAAAAGTCATAAAAATGTCAAAAACGTGACAAAGATGTGAAAATATGTCAAAAAAAAGTCATAAAAATGTCAAAAACGTGACAAAGATGTGAAAATATGTCAAAAAAAAGTCATAAAAATGTCAAAAAAGTGACAAATATAAAAAGAAAATTTGAAAATTAGGGGAACAACCCAAGAAAATTTCAAAAGGCTCAGAAAAAAAAGTCAACAAACGTTAATTATTTTTTTTAATTATTATTTTGAACTTTGACTCAGAAAAAAGAAAATTCCAGGTTGGCGGGAACACAACACGAGGGTTAATAATTCATGCACTATAAGATTATAAAATGAGTTTGACAGTCATTGTTGAGTACTTCATTTTGAAAAGTAATTCAATGTAATAAGTTGCATAAAACAGTTACACTACTATTACACTTTAAATAGGGTGACTTCCAATTGGTAATCTATTACATTTCCAATACCAAGCACCAAGGGCCAAATGAGAGTTTTCACTAGATTAATCTCTTCCAAATGAAGAGCTATGAGATGGAAAAAGTAGTGGCGCCGGGAGGTGAGCTGAGGTGTGGCACAGAGTGCTAAAATGTCCCAAGTGGGCCAATTACCACGCCGAGGCAGCCTGTGATTCCACCGCCGAGCAGGACGGAGAGCTGTCACCGCGGCTCCACTTCGTCACAGGCACCCGGAGCTAACGCTGAATACTGGCATTTAAAGATAATAGCATCAAGAGCTCATGTGCTTGATAAATCAGGCCATATTCCAGCTGTTTGCCAACCGAGAGAGAGCGCATTACATGGGGAGGATTAATCAGCGAGCAATGAAGCCGGAGCAGAGTTGTGACAAATGGAACTGTTAAATGTCACCGCAGCCCTCAAAACATGACTCCTACTTCATATTGTGGTCATTAGTGAAGATGACCGAATTCATCGGCCTCGGCTGAATATCGACCTTAGTCACCGAGTTGGAATATACGCGAGGCAACAGAGATTATGATTGGCTCCCAGGGCAGAAAGGCCCTGCCAACAGTTGAAACCAGGCCAGTTCACAAGAGCCTGGACCGGATCTCAGGATTCAAAAGATGATACCAACCACTGTGGCACAGCGGCCGGAGCCAAGACAGCCTGGAAGTTCCCAAGACAAATTCAAGAGTTGATTTTTCTTTGAACCTTAAAATCGTTTTCCTATCTCTGAGGTTTGAGAAAAGTCACAGTTCATTTCACACCTTGTTAAACACTCAGGCAGGATGCATCCGAGGTAAATGGTTTGGAACTAAAGCTTTTAACTGCGGTGGGGATTCGTTTTAAATGAGGCCAGAGATGGACATGCAGAGGCTCACACTTGAGGATTGCTTATGGAAGCAACCCAGCCGGTACAGATCAAGCCCACTATGAGGACTGGGGGCAAGTACCAAAGTGTATTTACTCCAGTACTGTACCCAAGTACATAAGATACCTGCTACGTTATACTCTTCTCTCCACTACATTTATTACTTTGCCGATCATGATTGTCCATCCCAAATACTAAATGGTAATCTCAGCAGATATGATGCATTATTATTATTATTATAGGTTATATACCTTATTGTGGAGCCCCTATTTCACCTGGTCTGGGTTTTCGGTTTGGCAGTTTGGTTAAACACACCGATTACGCACTATGTGAGTACATTATAAATGAATTTTAAGTGTTAAACTAGCTTTTCAGACAAAGTCAGAAGCATTCAAAGCTTTTTTAAAGCTAACTAATTAACATGCTATTTCTTTATTTGTTCAAGCGTATGTGATGACTATTTCTTGGCAAGCGTCACCAAATAGAAACTCCAGGAAGTTCCTGGTCCTGGCCAAGAAATAGTCGTAAAATGGCAAATTATGGGGTTACTAATTGAGCTTTATAGGGTGCTGGTGGATGTTGTTGCTTTTGGACAGGACTAACCTGGAGGGCTTTCTGTCCTAAGCTAAGCTAACAGTAGCTACATATTTACCATCCAGTTATGACTTTCTGCAAGACAGCTAATAAGCTCATATGTCAAAATGTTGAACTAGTCCTTTAAACAACTGAAACTAATATGAAAGAATACGAGTAATAAGAGTAAAATGTAGTAACATAATGAGCACCTTTCCATTTGATAATAATAATATGTATGTACTTTGACCTACTACACTTAGTTGTAATAGAATATTTTTGCACTGTGGTATTATTTATGTAAATGATAGGAGTACTTCTACCATTGACTACAAATGCACAGAACATCCAACAATGAATAGTGTCATACTGTAGGCGTTCTCTCATCTAAGGCGTACTGTACATTATCATTATCATTATTAGCATTATTATTATTAGCGTATTATCGACAGATTGTGTCTTCTAGGAGGGGACATAGACAGATTTATGTTTAAGTGTGCATGGAACAGAATACAGGGCCGTAGTACTCGAGACCATTTGTCTCGGACTCGCTAGTATTTGAACTCGGACTTGTCTCGGTCTCGGCCACTGGTCTTGCCAGATATGGCTTTTGGGCTTCTGGTCTGGAGCGAGTCCGGGTGTCTTAATTATGTTGATAATAATATTGGAATGAAAGTGAAACCCAAAAGGATTGTCTTGATACTGTCATGCATAAGACCTTTCTTCTGTCCTGGACTCGGCCTTGACTCGGACTCGAACCTCTCTGGACTCGGTCTTGTCTTGGACTCGACTAGTCCTGGTCTTGGACTTGTCTTGGACTCGACAAAGGTGGTCTTGACTACAGCCCTGACAGAATATGTCCTGTCATTTCGCCTCTTTCAGACTCCGCAGATCGTTCGCCGTCAAAACCATCTCCCTTTGTATCATGCAAAGCCCGGTCCGACTGCTTGCACTGCAGTCCCCCCCCCCCCCCCCCCCCGCACTCCCTGAGGTCTCTCTGCTCAACATACCAAAACTTTCCCTGCCTCACCTCTCACCCCGTGTTACCACATTTCCCCCGCAGTGCGTGCTGTGTATTGTTAACTTTGGCATCTTTAGCAAAGGAAGACTTAAGATGCTCTCCCCTCCTCTGTCCACTCTACTCAGTGAAACAGGAATATCAGGGATGAGCAATTAGACTAGCAATCCTTAGTGTATCTGACTCATCTGGATGTATACTCAGTTATATCTTGATTGAGACACAATTATTCCTACGATATGTTTTGCACTATGCTCCCTTCTACATCCTGACATTGACGATCTGAGAAGATGAGGTAATCCAGTCCATACTAATCAAAAAACCAGGACTTTCCCCTACCTTCTGTCTCTTTTTATTGCAAAATACATGAGTCTGCTGTTTGGAATGAATGGCAGGTGACCACCTACAGAAGTCTGAATTCCCCTGATACTCAAATCCACCTTTTCTTATCCACCCCTGCAGTGAAAATCCATTTTTCCCCCTTTTACTACGTTGAGGTAGACCAGATCAAAGCGGAGTTTTATCGCTCTCCGCTTTCCTTTTGTTCACTCACTTTTCGCAGATGATATCCTGCACCTGTTTCACCGTTCCCAAACGGTGTCTTTTCTGGCAGCCGTGTGCCCATAAAGTGAGAAGTTATCAAAGTTGTTTTTCGCTGAACAGCAATAAACTGGCAGTGACATTTTGAGTGCACTGCTACTAGACCGATGCTGGTCTATCAGTAATATTTGGTTTTTATACCTAACTCAGTATATCTAGCAAAACGCAGCATCTCCAGTGTATAAAAGGGTATTCTTTTGTGTGCCGTCTGTTCTTAGCGTGTGTTGTAATCTTTTGGCAACTTTGAAACCATCTTTTCCCAGAAGTGTGAGCAATTTTTGCACGGGCTGAATCCCCATTTTCAAAGACTCGTCTATTCCAATCCATGATTGTTAAAACAAGTTTGAAGGGTAAAGAGGCCCATTCTGTCGTGAGGTCAGCCAATACAAACAAGGCTGCGACCTATTTTCATAAATGCTGCTTTAACAAAATAGTAACAGCAAAAGCGGCATAACAAATGCTGGATATGATGCATAATTTGCCTCTGAGCATGATGTCAATTTACAAAACAAAGGATTTTTGGACAGAAAGATGAATCTATTACTTTAGCCTTTTGTTGGGAATGGATCCCATCTTGACATGCCGTCTTGATGATAAATGGTCCCAAATGAATGCAGGAGCCATCCGACCCAAAAATGTAACGTCAGCATTTCTTTGCAATTAAGTCCACATTCAGCACGTAGGACGCACCAAGGGCCAGGATGGTTTCCGTTGTGCAGCCTTGACTACAGCGGATGACGCTTGACCTCAGCTGCTGCTCTCCACAGATCTCCTCTCAGATGGCTAACATTAATTAACTTTTTTTTTACGTTTTCCGGCCAAAGCCAGACTTTCTCTGTGCAAAGGTAACGTGGAATATGCATTTTTTACAACATACCTTTTCTCCTATGTCGCCTTTCGGTCCGTCTTCACCCATATCGCCCTGTTTTGAAATCACACAGAGATAACCATATTCAGTGTATTGATCGCAAATGAGGAAACTGAGAACCTAAAATATACATATAAAGATTTTTTTAGATTAAACATGACTGCCAAATTGTTAAAAACATGCATAACATACAGTAGACCTTTGACAATACTTATTATTATGTGATTGACTGCCATATAAAACAGCATAATGGGCGCTTGTAGAAAAAGACAAGGACAAAGAAAAAGTACCATTACTGCACATTGGCCATTAACTGAGTCATCACACATGGTTCAAATATGATTTCAGGTGACGTAATAATACACTCTGGGGGGCATTGTGGAGGTCCCCAACTCCTGGCATCAACTGTGAAGAACTGCATTTCTAAACTCAAAGCTTTTCCATCTCAGCTGTATGACATAGATTAAATGTCAGGGCTGTTTTAAGCCAGGCTAGCAGCAACGAGGCACTATGGATACAGTATTAGGGACCACTAAGGTCTATATAAAGAGACTTCAGATACAGTATTAGG
>NC_048425.1:18149865-18197608 GCF_013103735.1 Etheostoma cragini | reverse complement strand
AAGAGACTTCAGATACAGTATTAGGGGACCACAAAGGTATATATAAAAGAGACTTCAGATCCAGTATTAGGGACCACTAAGGTCTATATAAAAGAGACTTCAGATACAGTATTATGGACCACTAAGGTATATATAAAAGAGACTTCAGATACAGTATTAGGGGACCACTAAGGTCTATATAAAAGAGACTTCAGATACAGTATTAGGGGACCACTAAAGTGTATATAAAAGCATCCACAGAGCACCATGTCATGGGACCTTTAATGTTGATGGCAGCTATTGCATCAAGAGCAGCATGGCCTAATATGTTTCTAATTTAAAGGTGAGAAAATCCAGGGATTTAAATAAAGGGCTGTGTCGTTGATGATGTCACAATTTCAAGAAAATAAACCAACTGTAATGAGCTGTGTGCTTCTCAAACAATCAGCTTGTATCTGTTAGACTGGAAGAGCTTTCTTGAATTTGCCTTCTGGCTCTTTGGTGAGCAACCAGCGCCAAAAACAACAGTTTAAGTTAACACATTTGGCTCCCTTCAAAATAAAAGCTCATAGTTCTTTGTAGTGCATTTCAGCGCTGTCTTTGTCTTATGACACAGCCGCATGTTTTTTAATGAAGTAAATGATAGCCTAAGTGATTGTGAATCATACAATGACTAACAAGTCCAAGGATCTGAAATTAAAGGTTAAGTCCTTGTGGAGAATATTAATAGGAAATTAGCTCCCTGTTACAAGCACTAGTCATCACTACATCAAGTGTTGTGTACTTTCAACGCATTATCGTTTTCCATCTATGAATTCAGAATGACTCCTCGCATAGAGTCTGAAAATAACTTGCTTTTCTGAATTTTCTGGCAGTTTATGTTAACAGATATGGCTCCCCTCTAAATATAAACTTGGATGTATTTCTATATTTGGTTGCATCCTTTAACAAGAACAAGGGATGACGACATCCCGGTCTCCTTTCACCCGATTGACCTGAACTCATGCCAAAGCAATTTCCTCTAGATGCAGTTTCTATAACTGCACACTGAGCCGTTACGTGCATCCTTTCTAGACAGAAGACTCGTGATGCTATGCGCGGTGGTTGCTAGGAGATGGGCCGTGGGGCCGCACAGCCTCACTATGACAGTGCACCAGGTGTGTAAATGACAGGGAATATGACTCGGATTCGAAGAAAAACATGTGAACAAGTGCCAGAAGGCCAGTTTTTGTGGCCAATGAAGAACACTGAGTCTTCGCTCTCGACTCGCACCGCCCACCCACTGCTGTCCAACAACAGCGAACACGGGCACCATTAGAATCAGGGAATGGAGAGAATAAGGCTGCTTTTCCTCACTGAGGCTATTGTTAGTGTTTCTGGTCTTCTCCGGGGCCTGGAGTGGGAGAAATGAGGTTTGTGACTCACTGAATCACTGACTTACTGATGGCTACATCTCAGAAGGGAGTCACCTTTAAAAAAACAGGGTGGGTTCGGGAAGTAAAGGCAGAGTCGCGGTCGTTCTAGCACATGGTGGAATATCAGGACTGATGCTAACAATAGTGTCTGGTGGTCAGAATTAGCACTTTACCTTTTCACCTCGCTCTCCTGTTTCCCCCTGTTGGGAAAGAAAACAGAGTATTAAACAGAGGAAATCTCAGGGGGACTTGGGTTCAGCTGGGTAAGATAGTATCTTGGGTTAAATTCATGTTAGATTATGGAAATTATCTTGTGTTATGGCTGCTTTTTCCCCCCAGACAGACCCTCAACTATCAGCCTTTTAAAGTCTTTTTTAAAACTTGCACAGTCATTATGAAAAGTTGTCAATATTAACAGGCCTTAAAATGATATTTCCCCAGAATTTCAATTAGGTAAACATTAATACACCACTATTACATTTAATCAGACACATGGACTGCTATGGAGATAACATGTTCTCTGGCAAATAAGGATCATGTAAACAATATCTAACAAAGGAATGGAAAGTTATGTGTATGTATGTTTTATTAAAGACGAATGACAAAACAATACGTCTATAAAAAAAGTATGATGTAACAAAAATGGTGTAACAAAATGGCAAAAAGTGTCCAAAAGTTAAAAAAGAAGTCTTGGTGGATGGTGATAGGAAAGGACGAAAAATAACTTAACAACAACAAAAATAAAATGGCCATGAATATATAAAGAATTAAGAGCACACAGAATGTGTGTCCACCAGACCTTGGCTCCAGGGACACCGTCCAGTCCTGGGATGCCAACATCCCCCTATGGACAGCACAACACACACACAGTGGCTGTATTCAGTGTGCTGGTTCAGCAGGGTGAACTCTGGTTTAAGGTCACGAGATGCAAAAAGCTTTACATTTCCTCTGTAAAATAGAGATAACCTCTGACCTCAACAGAGGCTGAGCTCCTGTTGTACCTGGACAGGTGTTATGCATTTGCAGGATTATTGATAACGGAGCAGTAGATAAATATAAAGGGGTGGAACGGTTCAGTGCATGAATTTACACGGAGAATACACAGTATAAAGATAAATAACACTTGCTTGCAAATGAATGAACATAATGCGGAACTACTGTTAGATACACAAGTTCTTCAGGGACGACTAATCTGTAGCCCCGCCTTAGCTCCGAGGCTCTGATTGGTGCGCCATATGTAGCCTAGCTCCGCTTATGTATGCAGTTTGTGTGATTCGGAGACAGCAGCACTAGAGTATGGCGAGGTGTGGCGAAGAGTTAGAGGACCCGCCGGCCTCTTAGATGGCGTTTTTCCACTGCGTGGTATCTACTCGCCACTACTTGTCTGCAAGTTTAGGAAAACTTTGGTTTCAGTACATCAGCTAGGAGTTAAGTGTCTTGCTCAGGGACACATTGGCTGGTGTATTGCAGTGGGAATGGAACCCAGATCATGTCATATCCGCTGCGCCATCACCTCCCAGACGCCTTGTTTCTTCAGGCTAACTATATTAGCTTCAGCCAGGCAGGGAGGAGCTTTCTGGGCAGGATGTCGGGATTATTAATCAGGTGATTTAGCTCATCTCTGCAGAGAACAGAGATGCTCTGTGTTCACTTTTACAGCTGATTGTCTTCTTTTATGTACTAGTTCCAGATGGAGGCTGGAGCTGATGCGGGATACTTATTGTTTACATCTTACACACTTCAAGATGTTACAGCTATCTAAGGGGTGAGAATGGATGACACAAGGCGGTACAGCTTGAGACAAACAATAAAAAAAGACTTTTGCATTTCATTTTACCACAGTGTGTTGCAAGGAACTGTCTCTGCACGTAGTCCTGCACAACTACAGATTCATGAAACTATTTAGCTCAAGTATACAACATTGAAACCGCAAACTGTATCTGAAAATGGAGAGGATGTACAGTACAGCTTAATAATCTTGAGTTTGGTTCAGAACATGTAAAAGAGGAAGACAGCCGAGCCCATCTGCTGAACGCCAGTTTGGGTCACTGAGAACCAAACCTCAGTCCTCCTGTTGTCAAAAACCATTAACCTCCCGACCTTTGCAAACCTACCTCATCATCAGCCTTTTAGAAGCCGATCACCTATTCCTCAACCCAGAGGCAACTAACCGGAATACTCCAATTAATTTAGCCAGGGTGGAAAATAAAGATATCTACTCTTTAAATTAAAATACATGTCACTGAGTTGCCCAATACTGGCCGTACTGCAGGGAAAAGTGGGTTATTACATTTTGGTAAAAAAACTTACTGGACTGTTTATTTTCCTTTGTCAGTTTGTTATTGTTTTGCATTTTTCCCACAATTCTGTGTTTTCAAGAAGCATTGTGGAAACATCAGTGTGAGTGTGTGTGCGCGATCTGTGTGTAGGGTGTGTCCCCTCAGCCACACACCGGCGGTGAAACTCTTCATAAATGCTGGGATCATGTATCATCTATCAGCCCACATGTGGGAGTCATTGACATGATGAGGATGATGATGAGGAGTCTGATTAAAAACTCCTACACTGGGGCTGATAAGGCTTGCATTAGTAATCATCCTTTTAGAGGATGTCTATGTCAGATCGTGATGTCTGCCAGTCAACCTGCCCCTGCTGGAGCAGAGCAGCCTGTCCTGCTTTAGACTCCAACTTTCTGCATGAGTGACAGTTACACACCATAACAGATTCTTTTTTATAAGTGCATTGCACAGCATTGGGGTTCTATTTCATGCTGGCAAACCCCACTCCTTACACAAGTATGGCATTAGGCCTTCAGCTTTCGCTGTCTCCAGAGTGAGAATGGCCTCCACTCTGGATTCTATTACAGCCCTGCGTGCCTCTTCGCTCCTATCTTCATAAATGCATGCATGAGATTAGCAAGATGGCGCCTCGCAAATCATCTTCCAATTCATTGTCGTCACTCATACCGTCGTCTGTTCTGGACTAAATGTGCGTTTCCATATTTTCCACCGTTGTGAAACACCTGCACTGTGTCGTCTTTATCCGGTTGGAGAGTGAAATGAAGAAATGAGCCGATTCCCAGTTAGACTGGAGGGGTGCAGCCGAGGGAATTTTTCCCAAATAGGGTCGCGGTCTGAAATTGTCAGAATGCACGGCAGAACTTTTCGAAAATGAACAGTGCAACACATGGCCAAGTATGTTAAGTGTGTCTTTTAAAGATAAAATACTTTCAGGTGTGGATGGAACTTTTTTTATGTGAAGTATTTAGTGAGGGAAGGCTAAGTTTAGACAGGCTGCCTAATTTAATTGAAACTATTTAGCGTTAGGAATTTGCTGCAAATTAAAAATAATATAAAATCAGCTGACTGATTCTTTTTAATTGAAGTGAAATGACATCATCTTTCCCCCTCAAATCCTCCTGTTTGAGGCCATGGTTCTCAGCAGGAAACCAATTATTGTATACTTTTTTTTAAATCTACAGTTACATTACATGTTAAGTGATTGTTGTACTTTGAGAGCAAATGTAAACCTGAGTCAAATTCCTTGTTAACACAAACCTGGCCAAGAAAGCCGATTCTGAATTCTGAATTCTGATTCTGAATGGAGTGCCTACTCCGGATAGGGATTGAGTTCTTACCCCAAGTGAAGGCGTTCAAGTACCTTGGGGTCTTGTTCTTGAGTGAGGAGACAATGGAGCGGAATCTGCGCTGCGTGGGCGGTATTACATTCACTTTATTGCAATGTTGTGATGAAAAGAGCTGAGCCGGAAGGCAAAGATCTGGATCTACAGGTCAGTTTTTATTCCTGGGTCATGGCCGAAAGAAAGAGATCCAGGGTCCAAGCCAGGTGGCTTGCGTCCCCTTTATAAGATCGGCTGAGAAGCTCAGTCATCAGTGAGGAGCTCGCAGTAAAGCAGCAGGAGCCAACTGAGGAGGTTCGGGCATCTGTTAAGGACGCCTCCTGGGCTCCTCCCTAGGGAGGTGGTCCAGGCATGTCCAGCTGGGAGGAGGCCCTAGGGAAGACCCAGGACTAGGTGGAGGGATTATATCTCCAACCTAGCCTGGGAACAGCTCGGGATCCCCCAGTCTGAGCTGGTTGATGTGGCTCGGGAAAGGGAAGTTTGGGGTCCCCTACTGGAGCTGCTGCCCCCGCGACCCGGTACCGGATAAGGGGTGGATTTTTTAACGGACTATTTTGCAGAATTTCCCATTTTTCCCATTAGTCTAAACAGCCACAAAGAAGGGCACAGACATGCATCTAATGTACTGTTTCCATATCTCTTCATATGAGTGACCTCACCTTTAGTCCGTCGACACCTGGGTTGCCAGGAGGCCCGAGTGAACCCTGGGAAATAAACACAAAAGGCATTTATGTATTACATCACATTCAAATATTCATTTCATTTTCAATTAATAACAGAGCATGAGACAGAGTGCAGAGTTATGGTAAAAAATATGATAATGGACTTTGTCTTTCTACTCAATGCCTAAACCATCTCCCAGTAAACCCAACACCCCAAAGAAGATAAAGTCATACACAACTACACAACTACACCATCAACACACACCAGATGCAAACACGGTGGATGAAAGGAGACATGTACATTGTTCCACACACACTCAGTGTGTGCTGAAGTTACAGGCTAGAATAAATATTACATGTCGTAGTGTATGGAACGATACAGGCAGAGGGCACGAATAACTTCATGAAAAAAAGGTATTTATCATTGGGATGAATGAGCATGGCTCCCATTTTGGTGTGAACAATGATAAAATATGTTTAAAAATATAATTCACACTCCACTTTTTATCATGTGGTGATACCGAATCTATCAGCGAGGTGATGAAACTGGACCAGCTGTTGACTAAACAGCAGCAGATCTAACTGAGTAACTTCTGGGCCTGGCTTATGAGTCATTAACGCGCCGGTGTGTCATCGTTGACCCCTCCACACACACCCCCTCCTCCGCCGACGGGAGGCCGTGCCGACAGATGACAGCGCAGACAGGAAGCGTCTGATTGGGTTACACTGAACAAACACGGGCAGCTACCTGACGCTGGATATGGCTCACATCTGTTCCCCACATCAGCCCCGCCAGGGACCCAGGGCCTGTTTCCGACAGCTCCAGGTTCTCTGTTCTCTGTCTCTCTTCTTGTCGTTCGAACCTAACTCCCCTATTTGTCTATTTACTTGCCCCAACCGTGGCCCTGCATTACTAATCTAAATCTAAACATTTTCAACACCCAACAGCCATTTGTGCATCTTGCTATCAAATCCAAAACATTATTCTACTGCTAGAATTTTTTTTTTTTTCGGTGTGTATTCCTAATGTCATTCAGATTATCTCATTTTATTTTAATCTAAAGAAAAGTCAGACATGTCTATTGAAGAGGAAATGCTTCTCTGGACGTACCTTGTGCCCCTGTGGCCCCTCAGGTCCCTACAAATGAAAAGAGAGAGAGAGAGTTGGTGAGTGGAAGAGAAACGGAACATGAAACGGTCCATGTCAGATTAAATAATACGATTTCCACAGCCAACATGGTCACAGCAGAGAGACTGCCAAGGCTTCTGGTGGATTTCTTACAGTGAGCACACATCCTGAGGCAGTCCTGAATCACAATCAGTCCCTTGTTGGATTCTTCGACAAAGTCTGAAACTCACTATGTGCCTCCTTTTCTTATTGAGCTTCACCATAAAAAATGAATATCTAAGTGAATAAAAAAATCTTGTATTAACTTTTATATCGATATCCAGTTTAGCAACTGTAAAAACATGTTTGGCTGTTCCATAGAGAGGTTCATTATCTAAACGGGCCAATAGTTGGAAAGCTTTCCAAAGGGGGACGAAATGGCACCACATCTCCAACTGAGATATGCTGTATACCACAGTGGAAGTGGTAGCCATGTTGGACCATCAACACCCCCCCCCCCCCCCCCCCCCCCCCCCCCCCCCCCCCCCCCCCCCTCCCCCCTCCCCCAGGACCTGCTTACAATGAGAACGCAAAGTGAAAGTTGGTTCCCTCCGTGTTGGCTTTACAGGACTCTGAACCTGCAGCACCCACAGCACTTCATCGACACCTCGGCTGGTTTGACACCTCACGTTGGCCAACGTTTCCCCCCCACTGTCGGCTCGGGATTCACAGCAAATTGCGCTATTTTGGCTCATCACTCTCAGGAAAGTCGCTGCCAGGCGGACCTTATACCCCTCAAGCTTTCTACAACAACAGCTTTCCCCGCTTGTTTCATGTTGATTGGAGTATAATTGGCAAAACTGATCTGGTCCCCTGGTGAGTGTGAAAGGTTTGTGTGCCTTTGTTGGAAAGTAGCCAATGAGGACACAGTCAGGTCAAAGAAGTTTGAATGTCAGTGCACATTTCTGTGTGGTGGTGGCCAACTTGTGCACCAACTGATGCTTGGCTTTGCTAAAAGGACCATAATAACGACAATTCCTCATGTTTGATCTTTCCATTTCCTGTTTGCAAAGTGGATCACCAAGTCCCCAAAGCTAAAAAAAAAAACCTCCCCCATTCTTAATTTACTTGAAATCCCTGCACGAACAAGTTCTCAGATTTACAGAAGGGGCCCACACAGTTGCAGCTCATTTATAGTGCATTCCATGTGCACTTATAACAAAAACCTCAATGGACAACTTTCATTGTTCCAGCCGAACAAGAACAAGGTTTTCCTTCCACTTGCCTTTAAAAGCCTTTGTTGGCTATCCTCACTAGGGTTTGGTAAACATCTTTATGACTCACTAGGTATGTGAGAGCATGTGCCACTCGCCTGAGTGCTAATTAGCTTGGCTACATCTGAGAGCACTCAGGAGCTACGGACTGAAAAGAAGATTCAAGTCAAGGGCTCGAAAGGAAGTCTTGGTCCTGGCTCTTTTGTTCTCAACTTGTTATTGCAAGAAAATTACAATGGAAAATAAAAAAACATTTCCATTAAAAAGGATATCTTTTCAACTGACATTGTTCATCATGAGCACATGCTCAGCATATCGCACCTTAGTGGCCTTATTTTACATTCCTAAAATAATGTGCAAAATCAACAGGGCGCCTACTGAAGTCCAGCATCCGAGAGCTTTCATTCATGGCTCAGAAATGACAAACAGAGAAGTAATTGCAAGGTCAAGTCCCACACTCCGTCTGCAACTTGAAGGACTTCCACAGCTAAGCATTCACGGGAGAAATATTTCGGTTGATCAAAAGCACGGAAAAGCTTCATGTCTGGAGAGGGGGGGGCGAGAGCTTCTGTTCAAAGCCTCTGTTCCACTTAGAGGATCTCTGAAAACGCTTGCAACGTAACGCTGATATTTACATTTCTTGACAACCCTACGTATTGTCTTACGTTTGACCGACGTAGCTAGAGCTTAGCATAATGCTGTGCTCACCCCCATCCCTGCAGATGTGGACATGTGTGCTTCATTAAAACATGGTCTACACCACGTATAATACACCGCTGGGTTTCTGTAATTATTCTTTTTGAAGCAAAATCAAGTCAAATGAAAACTGTGTGCAAGGCTACAAGCCACCTTTAGAGAGCAGAAGACCCCTTAATGTACACTGAGGGTTTTAAACTGAGTCCTGAAAATATTTCCTTTTTCTTCTTCTTCTTCTTCTTCTTCTTCTTCTTCCCACCTCCCCCCTTTCTCCTTGTTGCTTCACAAGAGCTTAATCCTTCTAACCAGCACCATGTGTCCTGGAAGGCTGCTGGAAAACTCTGGAATCTACTTTTGCCTCTTTAACAATAGCATATACATCAAAAAACGCAGCGCTGTGGGACGTGGGAGAGAGCTCAGTAAAAGAAGCTGAGTTAAGGGCCGCCCTCATAATCTTTACCTTGAGTTGAGTGCCTTGTGCCAATCAAAGATGACCCTTTCAGCCTGCTGCACAGTGAAGCGGTCTAGCTGCTCATGCACATCTAATTCATATTTTCAAAAGCCAATCAAATGTGTGGGCAGGTGATTTCAGTCTGGAAGGAGAATCTGTTTTTATTCCCTCTCCAGAAAATGATCATTTACAGAATCTTTGTCTCTCTAATCCATGTTCTTATCTTTGCTACCCCCCCCCCCCCCCCCCCCCCCCCCCCTCTCCAACCAAAGGGTAGCAAACAGCTGTTGGCTGCAAACAGAAGCTCTGAAACTCCCGTGTCACATCACTTCTTCATACAACCTCCACAAGATTGATCTCCAAATGATGACACTAGTCCTTGTTAAAAGTACATTAGTGTCATGCTGTTTATATATATGTGTGCCTTATTTCATGAATTACAGTAAGCAGCGCTTATTTTTTTTATTCAAGGCTCTGAGCTCATTTCGAATGGGATTCACCATTCATCTTTTTGGAGAACTACTCCCGCGGTTGTGTAAGCACTGGAGACTTATGAGGGGGACACCTGGGACCACTGGGAAATCTTTTTTCTTTTTTAAATAACACTCTGTATTTCTTAACAAAAAAAAAACGTGCTGCTTACCCAGCTATGAGCAGAAGAGGGGATGATGGGTAATTAAAGCCAACAGAAGATAAACCATTTAGCCACATAAAAGCAGAAAGAGCGTGTTAAATGACCTAAAGATGATCAGTAATTTTAGCTTTAAACTCCTCTTCTCTAGTTAATGCGTCTCTATCGCCATTATTATTATTATTAAGCCTCGCCATTCTTCATTTCTTTCCAATCCACCAAATTCTTCCACGCCATGGGCGAAGGGTCCGAGATGGACTCGCCTGATAGCACCTCCTCCGTCAGCTCCACTCACTCTCCCCTGCACCCGTGAAAACTGACATCACCAAGTGTTTATGCACGTCACGTTTTCCATCTTTTTTCCTCTGGAATTTGGCTTGACCTATTCAACGTAGCGTTTATGAGGAAACCTTAATCAAATGCTTTATTTGCTGAACACCACAGGCGGTATCCAGTTGCTGTTAACTGGAACAACGTGTCCCTACTGTATGAGGTGTTTTGTGAGAGAAAACAAACATTTTTGCAGGGCGTCATATAATGTGTCATTGATATTCAGCATATTACCCATAAACCACCTTACCAATATCTCGTAAATCAAATGCACATTTAAAAAAAAGCTCCTACGTGACCGATTTTGTTAGTTAAAACAATCAAATACTGTTGTTAGCAACATAAAAATGTCCAAAAAAAGATTATTTAGCTAGTTATTAAACAAAACAACCTGGCTGCAGATAGAATGAGCCATTTTGGAAAGCTTTGGTATCTCTGAATACTTTTGAGGATATTTATAATGAAAAAAAAAGTCAAGTGAGTTGAGAAACTAGTACCATTCTCAGGTCTGTATAGTACATGTGGAGCTTCCTCCAACAGCCTGTAAGCTTAGCTTGGCTTAGCTTAGCTTAGCATTAGCTAGGCTGCTCTGTCAACACCTCTAAAGCTCACTAATTACCATGACATCTCTCGTTTGTTGAATCAGGACAAAAACTGAAGCAACACAGAAAGGAATGGTTGGTGCGTACCATGATTCCTGGTTCTCCAGGCTGCCCTGGATCCCCCTGTAGAAACACAAAACAGCCAGTTAATGGAAGAGCAGTGGGCCAAGTCTTCTGTGCAAAGCGACCAACACGCGTGGAGTTTTCAAATTATGCTAAACAGTAATCGGAGTAAAACAAGTCAAATATTATGGTGAAAGAATACGTTTTCCACATTATGGTTGTTTGAGTGTTTGAACAGCTGCTATGGAGCACGGGGGCCAGGTCGCCAACTAGAGCTCGGCATTGTTCTGCTCATGTGCGGAGTTGGCTGGGAGGCATATCATCACGATGTGGCACCTGTACCCCTCACGGTCTCCTTCCAACAACGTCGGTCTGGGCCCTGCTGTGGCTTTGGACCCTGGCTCTCGCATGTTCCTGCAGTTCTCGAGGTAGAACAGAGACATGGCCAGATAGCTATGCCAAAACCAAGCTCCAATATTATTTCACTTTTTGCCTCTTTGTGACAATTACAGAGCCATGTTTACCTTCCTTCTGAGGGACTTATGACAAGAGGAATAAATCCCAGGAGAAAAGATAAGTTTAATTTCTTGGAAAGAAGCAGATAAACAACACTTAGTATTTTTGCACTCCCACTGCGAGCTCTGCCAAGACGATAAAGATCAGCTCGAGCCCTCGGAAGGTTTTATGGCTCAATATAATTGACAGGCCTTTTCTGTTTCTTATTTCTCTCGCAGGCAGAGTTCGCATAAATTAGTGTGATGCGAGTGACAGGCTTAAAGACGTGGAAAATGTTCCGTTATAATGAAAAACAACCAAATAAATGTAAATCCACTGAGGCGTTCTCTTGGGAGTATATTCATGTTCAGCTGAAGATATTAGGGAATGAACGCTAGTTTGTCTTGGCTTCATTTTGTTTTGTGATCACATTTTATGTATTTAAGAAACACAAACAGCAACAACAACCACAAACAACACCCGAGACGGAGGACGCGTCCGTCTTGTCTTCATTATATGTGTTTTGATTGGGGCAAACTCTCCCAAGCACTGGGTCAAAGTCCAACTGAATAGTAGTACATTACGAGCTGGACTTGTTTTACCGTTAATGGAAACAATACAGTATTTGTTAAAGGGAAAATACACCAAGTTTTACTGATCATTTTGTTCGGTTGAATCAAACTTCTTCAGATGTCAGGTGAAAATCAATACTCACCGCTAGACCAGGTAAACCTCTGGGCCCGTCTTTCCCTGTGTCCCCAGGGGGCCCCCTTGGCCCAGGAGGGCCCGGTGGCCCCGGAGGCCCAGGTGGTCCAGCTTGCCCTTGATCGCCCTGTGTGGCAAAATAACACATTTAAATGTCAGTGCTGTGTGAAATTGTTGGATCCACTGAGACTGGAGCCACTTCAGTTAAATGATGATGAAGAGAGTAGGGGAATGATCTCGTGGGTGGCTATGGGCTGCCTCCATTCATAACATGGAGGACAGTTGGCGTTATAGGTCTCATGGCTAAAACTAGCAGACATGATGGAGCTGAAATGTATCACTGATTGAAAGCTGAAACAGTAATCCTCTAAAATGCATGCATTCGTTAATGGACTTAATGAGCTACAACTATCAGGACTAAAATCCACTGAAAATGTGTGGTCCATTATTATACTTCATTGGAAGAAAATGAGCATCTAACTTGCAAGGAAAGTCTTTTTAGTAGTGCCAGGACAGCAATTCATGTTACCTTAATACAACCTTGTTTTCAATTTCCCTTTAAAGTAACAGAAGGAGTATAAGAGTACTTAGTAATGACTGAAGGTTTGCATGCAGACCAGGGAGAAGTCATACAGTGAAACTTGGCAGGACAGAGACACCAGTGAGGACACAGCCACTACCTTAATGAGCCGCCGCTTTATGAGCTGCTGGTCAGCAGAAAGAAAGCCATGATTGATCTTAGGGAAGACCATCTGAGCAGGTGTGTGAAGTCAAGAGGTCGTAGGTCAGAGGTGAGAGAAGGTTGAAGAAGGATGAGGTCCCAGAAGAAGAAGGAGGAGGAGGAGGAGGAGGAGGAGGAAGGCAAATGCAAAAAGAAACAGATTTTGTTAGAAAGGCTTGTGTTCATGAACCGCGGTCCAGCGCCTTCACAGATGGGGGGAGAAATCCACACTTTTCCAGCACGAGGTGGTTTGCTTAGGAAGTCTGGGCTTTTTTTTCTTGGAGCCAGGACCCATAATTACCACCTCAGGGGTGCGAGGGCGCCACAGCGGGCTCACAGTCCCCGGAAAAATGGGAACTTCTCTTCCTCTGTCAAAGCGCTGTCATCATCTTCATTGCGCCTGCTGCTGAGTCCGACCCCGGTAGCTGCACACAATGAGTGGTCAACCTTCTGAGTTGAGGTTGATTTTCTAACCTTCCTTCCAATGCGTAGTGTCCATTGCTATTTAGTGGCTTAATCCATCACTGAAACAATCCCGAATCCCAAGGGCCAAATTGGTGGATTGAAGGATTTGTGGTGAACCATGGGCATGAGCTTTTAAAAAAACATTTTGCCACTTTGGTTCAACATCGAGTATTCCTCTTGCAATTCCTTCCATTTATTTTACCATTAATGGACACGAGCCAGACCATGTCTTCTTGTTCCAGTCATATACATGTTGCTGGGTTGTAAAAGGCCACCTTTGCTTTGAATGGGGAACCTGGCATGTAGCGTGGAACAGAAGAAGGAAGGACTGGTAGCGGCAGTAAAGGAAGAGGAGAACCATTGACTAGCTGGGATTAATTAAATGTTTTTGGTTTTTTTGAGGAAAAAGCAGCCGACAAGTGATTTATTTCCTCCCAGTGTGTGTTGCGAGAGGGTCGGGCTGAGCAGCTAGGCGGCACCACCACCGACAAACCTTGACAGTCAGGATCTGATTGCTGTGCAAAGCAGCCAGCGTAGGGGGACCAGGCAATCCCTAAAGGGACAAACAGCAGAACATGGCACAACACACACATGACATTCAAACACTGAGTGACCATAAACAGTGAGAGGGGGAAGAAGATAAGCGTCCTTAATACTTTTACAAATTTGTGGAACAAGCTGAATAACATGTGAAATACCGGAACATGCATGGGAGGGGTTTTCTCGTAAAACTTTTCAATTCAGACCTAAACAAGACCAACGTTGAATTTGAAACATTCGCCATTTAAAAGTCAAATTTTACTCCCCGCCATGAAACGACCATCGACCATCCAGTGTAGAACGCAGGCTAAAATTTCATCGCTAAGTACCCATTTCCTGTTGTTTTGCTTAAAGTATACTGGCTGAGATGATTACCATCGGACAGATTTTGAGCTATAACATTGAAGAGCTGTGTTGTTCGTAGAGTTTGGGGAAACATCAAGGGGTCGAGATGTTCACTGGAAACTCAATCAAATGCTTTCCAGTTCCCTTGTCAACGACGGTCGTGACAGATGGCATCCGTGAAAGTGAATGATGAAAACTGAATAAAAGAAGAAAGCGTCAGGCCTCCTTCATGTTAAGAGGAGACATGGGTTTATAGATGTAGGCTAACTTTAATCTGAATCCAGAAACATTGACTTATTGTCTGCTGGAGATGGTTTACAATGTTACTCAAATAAATGCACTTCAGTAAGTTCCAGTGCCTGTCAATCATTCGGGGTATATTGTCCATAATAAGCCATATAAATCTTTCGGCTTGCATGCCTGTCAATCAAGGGTTTTGATAGTGAAGAGTCTTTTACGGGAATATTGCAGAATCAACTTCCACATGAATATGAATTGACTGAAAACAGCGCTCACAGTCATAGATTAGCAAGCATAAAGCGTCAAAGTTTAGCTTTGATGCTAAGTTAATGGAAAAACATGTAAATATTGGTTGTACAGTGGTTGCATATTCTTTTGCTTATCTTTATGCTGCAGATCAATGTATTTCTCAAAGACTTGCACAAACGTGCCCTGCAAGAGAACAATCGTCCTCCGTATTCTGAAGCTTGAAAACAGTTTGGTGCCATCTCTCTGGCTTTCAAAAAAGATAATTCAAAAAGCATGGCTCATTACGAATATGGCTTTTCCAGGCAGGCTGATTTAAATCATCCCTGCAGCAGAACCGAGCAACGCTGCAACAATAGCCATGCTGTGTGGAATTGGGATTGAAGCGCAACTGTTTCTCAAGTCTTTTACAACCTCGAACATCTTGAGGACAAACAAAGAAAACAAGAATTATGGTCAGAGGGGGGGAGGGGATCAGGCTATACAAAGAGTCCAGGCATGAAAATGTAGTGTGGCGCGTGTGCAGGCTGGCACTCCTGGGTTAAATCCAGCCAGGTTGACAGCGTGTGTTTGGAACGTGTACAGGATTATCTAACCTAAAAACATAGTTTAATGTTTCTCTGCAAAGGATGAGAGAACGTGGAGAAAAGCTGGACCAGGTTTGGGGTTGGATCTAAGCCTGCGTTGCCTCTGTGCTGTGTGAGAATTCTCAAGACACTGCGGTTGACAGAGAATCCTAACCATTCACAGATTGTTTTGCTATTCTCCTCCAAAACGGATGTTGGTTATTTGGTGAGGCTATGTACTTGCCTGCAGCAAGAGGAATGGAACCGTAGTAAACAAAAAGTCAGATATGACGAGGATCAGCAACAGCCGTCGTAGGACACTTGCCAGAACCAGCATCTCCCTCCCCAACCACACCAAACGCACAACACATCCCGAGCTAATACAGGCTGAGGCATTTTCTGAATATCTATATGTGAAGTGGATTACCAGTTCCTTGCACAGATGGCTTTAATACATTTAAGAGTGGAATAATACATTCATTTAAAGCCTCAGTATTGGCATCACTGTGATGCATCAAATGTATCTCGAGTGAAATTCAACAGTTGACTGTATAACATTTCCTTTTAACGAGTGAAAAGTCAAATCCTGGAAATTGTATAATCACGGTCTCTTTATTTTGGAAGAGAACAGCAAAATGGGTCAAATCCTACAATGTGAGAAGTAAAGTCCTGGACCAACTCGGGGAGTTTTGTTTGAAGGTTTCCTCCTGCTGACCCAGGAATTCACCACCTGTAGCCAGTGCCATCCCTTTAAAAAGGACCACACAGCTTTCATGGTGACACACAGAGACAGTTATTCCTGTTTATTACGTCCCACCAGCGGAGCTCCAACAGTGGCCACACATTTGTTTGTCAAAACTGGCCAATTTGTCATTTGCTGCTTGGCTAACCTTTGGCGAGTGGATGTGGCCTTTGACTTTTAGGGCCGACAAATGGCTGACCTCTACATGTGGGGAACAGGCACAGGGAGTGTGTGTCTGTGAGGAAACTTTGCGGGCCATGTGGCGATTCTGAGGCAGAGGAGCTATGACTTGGCCTTTGGACACGACCCAAGAAAACATACACATTGTTGTGTAAGCACGCACGCACAGATCTTCTGTCATTTAAATGATTCTTAATTTAAATCTGCTTAGATTTGCAGTCAATACTGGCCATGAAATGAGTCAAGTCAGGGAGTACTTGTCCTTTCATACCATCATCTATTAAAGAAATCTGTGTAATACTGTTCCGCTACATCAACCTACTAAGTCAATATGACATTCTGGAGAGGGTAATATCATTTGCTAGTGACCTAGACAGCTTTCCTGGCCCTGTAGTCCTTCATACGGGACTGCGACTGGGTGCTAATTTGTACCTGCTAAGGGACGACAATTCGGCTGTAATTGGAAGGTAATGAAATGCTTTCTTGAAGTGGACAGTTTAATTATTTACTCTGCAAGATAAATAGGTCCCGGCTGGTCCCTGTTCCAACTCTGTCAGCCACACTGCTGTTTCCAAATTGTAAATCATTCAGCTGATAGAGACAGATGACTCCATTTCCTAGGTTAAAAGGGGACAAATTATGAGCCAAACCCAGGAAAGGTGATAGATCACTCCAGCCAGTTTGGCTAGAGAGCGAAGACGTTTCCTTTCGGCCTGTTTGCAGCGGTTCAAGGATTATACAATACGTTTTATATCTTAAATAATTAACCAAGGATATCACAGAGTGTCAACCACTCAGACAATCACAATATCTGAGGACCTGGCTGTCTTTTAGGAGTGCCCATGTATAACATAAGATGTAGAATTCTTGGAACGCTAATCAAATTTCACAGGGAAGGTCATTTGTATTGACTTCCAAATCATAAGAAACGCCACGCTTTGATGTGGGCCTGGAGGAGAGCTGACAAAGTTAATTGGCAAACTACTAACGTCTGGTTGGGCTTCAACGTGGAATTGGGATCAGATGCACTCGGGAGACGGCTGGTGTACTGGTGACAAGACAAACCTCTGTGTTGTTGCGTTCTCATATCCTCTACGTGCCCCCACGGAAATCAATTATGGGAATTCAAACTTTGACTCCGTGCCTTTTGCTCTTGATGATGACAGCAGATACAGACAAAGGGCAAAGTGTGACCGTAGTTAAGGCAATCTACTTTAAACCAACCCGTGCAGTCATTTTTTAACCGTCATTAGAGAAAAAGATGAGGGCGCGCTGGCTGCAAGTCGGAGATCGGGTAATTCATTTCAGAGTCTGTCAAGCACGGCAAAGCACTCCCATCATCATCATTTAGAAGCTGCACTTCTATAGAAATGTCAAACTTCAGAGCTGAGAATGGTTAAGAGATTGAAGTGAATCCCGAGTAATTCTAGAGACAGAGCTAGTTGCTTTTTGATTGGGGCTGAGATTGAGCAGCTGATAGGTAACGAGCTTGCACTCCTGTGCAATGTGAAGACTAGAGGAAAAGAAAAGGTGTTTGCATCACACAAAGCCTATCATCCCATTGCATCTTGCACTTGTCTGCTTATTCTCGATGCAGAAATGAGCAGTGCTGAAATGCTTGTTGTGTTTGGCCAGATGGGAAGAACACTATCCCAGGAATTTCATGCATCTCAAACCTTTTTGCCCACAAATCCGCTGGGGGAGACACACTCAGTCACATTCATCAGCTAATCACAAGAAGTCAAAAGTAAACCGCATACCCGTGGTCCCTGGTCGCCTTGATCCCCCTGCAGAAGGCAAGAAAAGGAATTTGTCTTGAAATACAAGAGGTCAAACACACACTGAACACCCACACAGTGCTAATAATAAACTGAGACACACACCGAAATCACCGAAGCATAATCAAGAACACGTTGATAAAGAAAAAGGAACCGAGCCATTCGTTGTGGGTTGAGAGTTAAATCACTTGTGATAACATGGAATGACATGAAATGGGTATGAGAGAAAGAGAAAGAAAGAGAGCAGTGGGATGAGGTTTTGGTGGTTTTGGTAAGGGGGGGGGGGTAAGCAATGCTAACTGCATTGCCAGGCCAGATGTTATGCCCTAGAGATCTTTGGCTATCCGCCTTCTTTGGGGGTAGATCTCTGTGGACAGAGCTCGTTCCTGAAGGAGAAAACCAACCTGCATGGTGAAGACTGCGGGTTTATCACATTACAACGAAACCCAACGAAAAGCCAAACTTTTGTTTGAAACAACTGAAGGAAGACCGAATGTTGGACACTGAATTAGACGCGTGATCTGTCTGGAATCAGATCTGATCTGCACTCCACACTCCTGTTGGCCGAGTTACCATTGGGTTGACATGAGAGACGTGGCGTCTAATCAGCGAGACCGGGTCATTCACGAGGTTCATCACGGACGCTCGACAGCCATCTATACCTGGTTTTGTAAGCCAAAGCTTATGGGTTCCAGTTCCTACTTTGAGGAGCACCAAATAAGAGATCTCACAGTTGATTTATTACATCATTTGAAATCATCTGTCACCAACGAGTGATGCAGATGACAACTGGGAACTGTTTTTTCTGTGTTTAACTTTAGCTCTGGTTAGCACTCTCACGCCATTTCATTTTATGTCCTGTATTTTACAGCGCCATAATCCTTTAAATATAACGGGTTATGTCCAAGTTGATCACTTCATACAAAGTATGAATAAATACTGCATCTATTTAATGATGGCCTGTAAAACAGAACAGATCTTTCCTAGTAGCATTTTATAAGTATGCGCTTATTTGTTTCAATGATGAGGGACTAAAGGCCCTTTAGTAACTTCGCTGTGAACCGTGGGATGTTATTTTAGTCTTTTAAAGCAAAGTCACAGGGACACATTTGTCCCAGAGTCCTGCAGACTTTTAAAGAGACAGAGCGGTTATTTTGCACGCTCCGCTGCTTTTTTATGGAGGAGCGCTCAGCGAGGCGTTTCAGGGCTCTGACTTGGGCTCCGGCTTTCAGTCATTAATGTTCAGTGCTGTGGCTTTGTGAACAACGGGAGAATTGAAATATTCCAAATGAGTGCCGCAAATGCAAAACGACACTCTTTATGGAGAAATTAACAGTAAGAAGAGCAAAAACAAATAAGTACTTAATTGTCTTCACCCGCAAGAATGTATGATGGATTGGCTATTAAAGAGTAAAATGTCACCTTTCTTCATGGGTTAGTTGACATATCGGAAAAATAAAAGGTATTTATTTCTTGCTGAGAAGTATACGAGAAGATTGATACCATTCTCATGTTTATGTATGAATCTGGAGCCAGCCGCCGGTTATGGGTTATTACAGAGACAGAGGGACACATTTTGTCCCACTGAACAGAACCAGGCGGTTTTCCTCTGCTTCCTCTGTTAATGCTAAACTAAGCCAAGCTAACCAGCTGCTGGCTCTAGCTTAGCATTATGATATGAGAGTGTTTTCATACTTTAACCAAACTTTTGACAGAATTTTTCAAAATTAAAAAAATTGAAAGTGACTTACCTTTTCACCCTTGGGACCTGGAGGGCCCTACAAAGAGAGGATAAAATCCATTTAAGTTACTTGGAATCATTGCAGTGCCATGGCACTCTTTGGTAAGATCCAATACACAACAACTGTAAAACCAGTGGGACCAATCAACAACCAGAGCCGCTTGGCAAGGCGTTAACCTCGGGAATTAAGAGGGAGAAGGCATAATCAAAAGATCAACAAAGTGAGTTTTGATGAAACTAACACGCGTCACTTTTTGACGTCTCTTTTAGCATTTGATTCAAATGCCTTGTCACAGACTGGTTATGCATTGTAGACGGCAGGGCTTGAAGAAACATTCAATTAAAGCCAAAAACAGGCCCAAATCAAGTCTATGTTTACTTAGAGGATCAAATCTAGCAATCTCTAACCAAGTATTGGCAAGCGCATTGTAAAAACGTGTGGAACACTTCTTTTTTTTCCTTTTCTTCTGAGGCATCCAACTTCTGTCAATCAACAAGCAGGAGCTCCTGGGTGGGCCCTGTAAAAAAATCATTAGAGGATTTGATTATGATGTGTGCTTTCATTTATTGGTGCTTGATGAGGTTGTGCTAAAAAACACAAATTTGGAACATTTATGTTGAAGGATGGAGCACAGCATGCTGGGATCTCTTTCTTCCCCTGAGGTCGCACTTTTGGAAAAAAGTCAGCTCAATTAGATCAATGTCACTGACCGCCCGCCCGCTTAGCAACAAAGTTCCTGAGAAGGATCGCTGTGCTATGTATACTGATGCTAATCTGGGTTTCACATGAAGAGCTGTCACACATATTTGTAAGCTCAAAGTACTTTTTTCCCTGGTAGAAAATAAGTTGGATGAAATCAGGTCGGAATCTTTTACAATCACTTCCAAGGTTTGAGAAACTGTGCATCTCTTCTAATCACTGATTTGGTAACTGCCAAAAAGTGTCACACGTCTTTAGGTGAAAAGAACAAGTTGTTCAGCTGTCACCAACACGGTAATAGCTCTACTGGGCTAGCTTTGCCAGGCCAGTACCGGTCCAACATGGTTTGCTCCCAAAGATATCAGACACACAGAGAAATATACGCTGACACTAATCCATAGATTGATAGCATTAGCATGAGACCTGTATTTGGTCCTGAACAGCCTCCAGGGACCCAGAATAGCAGGTTTGCAGACACAGACACTGGAACACAAAAGCACGGTCTAAACCTGAAATGCTCCAGAGGTAGTCCAGCAGGTTTTCTAAGCCAAGTTCTACCACACTGCTGTAAGGAAAGTGAGTTGTTGCCTGCTCACTGCCATGGGGTATATTTCTAATCCATAGCTTTTTGCGTATGAATAGCAGTGCATGTATCTGGATCTGCACTGGGCCCAGTTTGCCTTGGTCATGAGGTCATGAACCTGTACAGCGCATCGTCCCCGTTTATTCAAATATGAGGCAACTGTGTTTCAACAAGCCCGGACAAATCCTGATGGGAAATGAAGCTACAACGTATACACATGGAAGGAGGTGGTCCTGCTGCGTACTTGTTGGGCCACAACACACATGTAAACACAAAATGCACCATTACGAAAACATTGTTTCCCATTGCGGTTCCCATGGGGGCAATATAACAGACGCACCATGTTGGAATCAAATGTGAATTTTACTTTTATAAGGATCTAGATGCATTCCAGAGAGGTTAATAAGTTTCCAGCATGTTCGTGAAAATGGAAGGCAGCTAAACATGACTAAATAAAATCAGTGCAGGCTTTTTGTTGTGGAGGAAAATTGCCCGTGGACAATTGAAGGCGAATGACAAGCTGTTACTGCAAACATATGAGTGGCTGCAACAAAAGAAATGCATTCCCGCTGCAGCTTTTTGCACAAGCCTGCTTAACGCACTGGCACTGAGAAGGACAAATAGTTGGTACCGCAAAGGCTAAATGACTGGGCACCGTGACTTTGTGGAAAGAAATGAAAACTCAGCTTTATATGATTTAGCATTTCAATGAATCCAGATTGGTTCCTGACAAGTACATCAACATTGGGAAACTTGATCAGATCCACGCTGAACCTCCATAATGGGCCAAAAGAAATCACGTCTATATTTTGTTTGTGAGGGGATAAATAAGGAAAATGGGTCCCAGGTGTTAGATGATTTGTACAGTAGATAGCGCAGGCAAATGGGATTGATTAACTAAGTCAGTGGTTCCCAAAACTGTTCGATACTACAGTTTATTCTCCCAAAAATAAAAAGTACCTCCTCCCTAGCAATGTCATTTATTTTAAACATTACTAGCAGCTAACAATTTACTCTGTTTGTCCATAACTATAAACTCTCCATGCATTTATCCATTACTTAGCAACTGCAGACATACACCCCTATACAACTAAGTACTGCTATCACAAATTTGAGCTTAATATCACTACTGATATGTATGTTTTGATGACCCTATCATGCTTAAACTGCACCAATCAAATCCAATCACTTGGTAACTGCACTCGGCATTTCTTGGGAGATTTATACTCCGGCACAAAGCGCTCGTTCATGTAGCTCTTCCATCTGGTCCTAGAGCATGTGGAAATGATTTTGCTGCACAGTCCGCACCTGCTCATTATACTACCCATCATTTGCACATCACTTGCACAGACAGCAACCACTGGAGCTTTTCCAGAAGGATTAAGCCCGTACAGTGAGGGTCTTTTATGGAGACTATTAAACAGCTCCCTGCAAAGACTGTTTCAAAAGGAGCGAACTGTACTACAGTAGAACTGCAGCGGGTGTCTCTTGTCAAGCCATCTCTGCAGCTTTGTGGTTTCAGTCCGCCCCTTAGAAGGTTTCCAATCAGCACCTGTTTATGCTTTTTACGTCTTTTTACAGCTACTGCTGTGGCAGCCCTCCAGCTGGTGATCCAAGGCTCATCGGGCCGCCTCCGTTTCATCAAACCTTTTCACTTTGTTGAACAGGACTCACCCTCTATAGTGCCTTCAATCCAGATTACACTTGATTCTTGAATGGCCACATGCACATCTCAAAAAACTGCAAAGGAACAGTTAGATATTTTGGGGAATACAATTCATGTTCCTGCCAAAAGTTGGAAGATTGGTTCATATCTGTAAGGTAGGAGACTCACCGGACGTTACTGCAACAGCTCTAGAAATATTCTAGCCCGTCACCCCCTGTAAAACCTGCTGTTATTACACTTTGGTTTTATACAAATTAAACGAATCAGATCCGCTGGGATCGGTGAGCTTTAGAGTTCCTTGTTGGACCTTAGGACAGAGCCGGTCTAGCTCGTCCCCCTGTTTCCAGTCATTATGCTAAGCTAAACTAAGAGTGGCATCAATCTTCTCATGTAATGCTTAGCAAGAAAACAAATAAGCCTATTTCCTAAAATGTCAAACTAGTCGTTTAACAGATTTCTATATAGCAGCTAAATTGACAGAAAAATACTTTGTAGGGGCGGGAACAATTCTTTCCAGAAGACCTCTTAAAAGATAAGTCCCTGTAAGTGACTACTAAACATGTCTGTCATAAGTGTGGTGATGAAGGGAATGCAGTTGCCTCATAGCTGAAGCACTATCCACTTATTGAAAATGACACTTATCACATTGATGTTAAGCCTCACATCTTCTGCTGCTTAAGGCTGGGCAAACTTATGTCAGGCTTCCATCATGAGATGATTTTTAACAGAACATCCTGTGTGCATATTGTCGAGTTATGGTGGACCACTGGATCAGGTTTAAGCTTCTTTCTATCCATATACATGTTAAGCCTCTGATTTTAAGCCAAACCGTGACCACTGTCTCCTGCAATGGCCTGCATGAGCTGTTGGTATGGAGAAAAAACGAAGAGGAAACCCTCTGCCACCTTTAAAACTGAGTGGGAGGAGAAATATGGGAAGGTCTGCAGGGAAATATAAAAAGGCAAAGGCAACTGGGGCCAAACCCACGAGCAACATGAACATTGCCATTCAAATCTGACATTGGAAGAAACTTCACTTCACATTAGAAGGAAAGAGTCAATGATGTTTAATAAAGTGATCCTGGCACCAAGGTCCATTTCATGTGAGGCTGCTGCAGGGCTGATTATCAGGATGTGAAAATATTGCACAACTGGGTCTTCCTGTGTTGCTCTGTCTTCGATTGTAAAGCAATTAGACGCATTCCATCCTGAATTTAGCTCCCTATACTTTATATATTTTGACGTGTGACACCTTCAAACCCAATTCCTGCTGTAGAAGGGATGATCTGGTTTCTGTAGTTTCATATGCTATGCTAAATTATGTAAGTCCTCCTAAGATGCCTCTGCTGCTTCTCATTTCGGATCAATAGAGTGCCTAAATGTCTATTTAGGGTTCTTTTGTGTTAGCCCGTGCAGGTTGGATGAGTTATCTCACCCCGTGACCTAAGTATGGAACAATGGGCACGTGATAAAGGGTAGTAGCCTGTTAATGAGATAAAGATATAATAAAATATAATTCTGTTTGGTTACCAGAAAAACACCACAAACAGATTATCAGCTCAGGACTGACCTTTGTTGCTGATACGGTTTATATTTTCAGCCTCCAGGGCTGATCAGCTGTCATGTATGGAGCTGACTTTGACATCCGATTCAATGCCACATTGGGTTTTTTATATGATGTGATCACATTGAAAACAGGCCTGTTCTCAACAACGGGAGTTTCTTCCCCCCTCTCGAGTTCATACCAACCTAATTTCCCAACATCTCACGCAGCGAAGACCCTGAACATCCTATCTTTACATTCCTGCTCTTCTATGATTTACTAAAACATGATGCATGAAAGCTTGCCAGTGCTCGGCTGACTGTGCGGCGCGAGGCGAGGGCCTGGCTCGCGTCCATAGCTTTCGCTGTTGTCGACATGGGGGGAGTAATTCTCGTGGGTTTGGCTGCAAGCTTCTGGTGCAATCTTGTGAAGCAATCTACCTAATCCACTAGATGCAAAAAAAATCAGGGCCAGTGGATCTGCGTGTAACCTCTGTCTGGACTCGGCTGTATTAGTTTTCATCATAGTGACCTGTTAAATGTATTGAGGTCCAGAACGTCAATCCATCAAACGGAGCTCGCATCCGCGTTGTGGATCCGGGGCCAACGGGGCTGGCAGCAGTTGCTGTAGCCCAAACTGCGGGCCACATGGATCCAATCATCTCACCCCGGAGCGCTGGCATCGCTGAGAGCACAGGCCAACAACTACCGCTTTTACAACCGCTCCTTTACGGGTGTACGGTTTTCTCACACAGCTACACAATATGAATAAACGTGTGTACACAGGAAGTTTTGCAAAGCAATCCTCCAGGCACCAAGTGTTGGCAGGGACTGAAGTCGGGAGGGGGGCAGGTGAGGAGGGCTGCTCCCCACAAAAAAGGGGAAGGGGGGCAGAGTGAAGGCTTTGAAAGGACTAAACCCTGACTTACGCACTTCACACAGGAAAGCGATGCATCACGTTTGCCTCAAATTCTAATATGAAGTTCTAGATCCCACAGCAGTCTGGATTAAGTCGGACCTGGCTGATTCACAGGAATAATTGACATTTTGGGACATACTGTATGCCTGAGTGTTTTCCAAAAGTGCTGAGCTCTTCGATTAAAGATTTCAATCTAACAGCAGTGATGTGTTTTTGCACTGGGGAAGGAAAATAATTTAGCATTCATTCTCTCACAATATTTCCAATAACCTCTTTACCCGGGACAGTTGAAACATCCCATCTGGAAACGCAAATATTATCAATTGGACAAATGCAAGGGTGGAAATAGTGAAATTGTGGGAAGGCCACTGCAAAATGCACATTTAACCATTTGAAGTTAAAGGCCGACTGTGGGCATCATTGGAAGTGAAATCTACTCAATGTCAAACATGCAAAAAATCTGTAAACGAGTGAAAGACATCCAGTAAAAACATGTCTACATGTACACCTCCATCTGTTAGTTCTGCATGGGAACCCTCAATCATATTACCATGGGCCCTGGGGGGAACTTTTTTTGCAGTTTCAGGAAACTAATGGAGGACAGGGATGGGAGTAATCAGAGCAGAATGGGCAGGGACGGACGACCACAAGTGGCTGGTGCTCGTCGGGGGAATCTGGACGCAGAGGTTAGGCAGGGATAGGAAAACCGCACTGGAAAACTGACTTGGGAATGGCATCTGGTTCCCATATCCACAGTGTATCACAATTAGCCGGCATAAAATGACTTTAATGTGTGTGTGTGTGTGTGTGTGTGTGAGTGTGTGCGCACGCTTTTTGTTATGTGTTGGATGTTCTTGTGGGAGCAGGGACGCTGTGAACTGGGGGAAGTGAAACTGACGGTGCCACTGGTTCTAGGAGTGTCGGGATGCAAATCCAACATGGAGGAGACACTTCTTCACAATCTCAGTGAGGGAAGGTCTCCTCATTCCTGAGGAAGGGGAACACTTGAACAGATTTAACTAAATTGTATCCATAAAAGCCAAACATCAAAGCCAGTTTATTTTTCTGCAGAATGCGTAAGCTCATTTATGACCCACAAAATTCTTGTCCTGGATTTGAAATGTTGACTAAGGGACAGCGTTCCACTTGGAAAAGGATTTATTTCACTTCTTCTTCTGTTGATTCAATTAGAACCACATAGTGGCAGCCCCACATTACTCATCATTTGATGTTATGAGTTGGAGGAAAATTCCTCTCAATCAAAAAAGCTGTCTAGCTTTTTCTCACAACTACGAGCTTTACATTCTTACTGTGCTGAGTGTCCTAGCATGCTAAGCTAATGACAGTCAGGTTCCCCAAGGGGAACTACTGACTGCTTCAAACCACTGTGATTGGAGCTCCCGCTTGGCTCCACCGCTGCCTTTCCTCATCTAATGACAGACAAGTGCTGCTGATGGGCACCGCGTGAGCAGAGGACTGGCATCTAAAAAGGTCAAACTCTTAAAGTAGTAGTACATCCAGGGCCAGTAGGCCTCCTCGGGCACCACTGCCCTCATGATCCCAAATGAACACTGTCACGTCGGATAGATCCGCTCTCGGCCTCGGCATGGCGTCCTTCAACTCTAACTAGAGTCTCACTTCAGATAAACTGTCCCCTTTCTTCACGTCCATAGGGCAAACGTGATCAAAGTCCATCTGGACTATGTTTTATTCACAGGTGTGGAGCTGTGGTGCATAAGAGATGCAGGAGGAAGAGTTTAGGGTGCTGGTGCTCCTCTGCTTCACCCCCACATTGCCTCTAATCCCTGTAGCACAGCTGCATAATTCATACGTTGTGACAGATCATCCTCTGGAATCTCAGCTTGTGAAGCTGGGGGGGGGGGGGGTTGGAATCCACTTGTCAAATACAGACAGAGACGCAAACCAGCTTTATTTACCTCCTTGAAAACATGAAGTAGGGTTGATATTTCTAGCATCACAATCAAATAATTAACCCCTTCCTTCTAACCAGATTTCAAAGCAGGCTAGTTTCTTTCTCTGTCTGTTTCATTTTAATTTAGCGTGGCATACAGTCTGTTCAACAACAAAAAAGTCCAGTCGGCAGGGGGTGTTGGTGGGTAATGGAGAGCAGCCTCGGGGACGGTGTTTCATGCTTGATTGGTGGTAAATGATGTGCACACACAGTGGTTGGTGTTGGGGTGGATGTTTTGACACGGACCTCCCTTGAAGAGCCGCAGAAAGACAAGGAGAGAAGAATTTTTTGAACCCTCATGATGTCCTCGGGTCAAATTGACAGTTTTTCAGTTGATTCTTTCTGTTTTGTCCCAAAAAATGGGCTGAAAATGTCAAAATTAAAAAGATAAAAAAACGTGAAAAAAAGCAGCGAAAACACTGAAAAAGTGACCCAAATTTTTTTTTTTTTTTAACAACAAACAAATCAACAAAGCGAATCCCTTTTCCAACCCTAAACTCTGATCGCGAGCCACAAATGAGGATTTTTTTTTTATCCAGGAGACCTCATCGGTGGCTGAGTAACGATTAAGTCCCAGAGATCTTTGATGGCTTCAGCAGCGGTTGGTTTGTTAGGCTCAGAGGGCTGTGTACAATTTACGCAGTGTTCCCGGAGTTAAAGAGGGAGCTGTTGAATATTCATAGCGACGTGTGCGCTGCCATCCCCCGGGTGGGCATACCAAATGAGAAACCACATGAGATCACTTAGTCTCCTTTCTTAAGAAACTAAGACTTTTTTTCATTTCAGAAGCAGATTTGGTGACCATTGGGTGAGTCATTGTCAGATCATTGCGTTTTCTTGGTCTGTACTGTAAATCGCAGCCTTTGGGGTTCTGCTTGTTGCTTCTCGTAGAGTAAAACTAGGACTCCAACCAAATTTACTACGTCTCACCCAAAGTACCAAAGAAAAAATCCCGTACATCTACTTGCAAAGCTAACATTTCAGAAACAACCCCTCATGGGCTTCAGCTCTCGAGACATCCCACAGTATGATTTTATTTGTCAGTTGCCGGCCTAGCGAGAGAGTCTGAGAAGTGAGACCACCTGCACTTACTTACGTCCCAGAACCCCAGGAGCGAGTTTGTCTGAGCAGGCTCTGAGGATTAACTTACAACTTTTTACGGCTCAGCCGGCACACGCTATTGTACCTATTCAATCACACATGCCTCTGGGCTATAAATAATTCTAACAGCGCATGCACATACAGTGCCCGTTTGACCGGGTTATACAGCAAACTGTCCCAATCCCCCGTTCTTATGGATGTATGGATTTGTCTTCATCTTTGGGAGAACTCTGAAGTTTTCCATCTGTTTAGGCGAGTGGATCTGTGATCACCCGGCAGTGTAATGAGGTGAGATAATCTGTTCGGGTGCAGGGAGCTTGCAGGGATAGAGACTGGCAGCCAGGAAATTACAAACCAGACTGCCCAAATGACAGGAACTAGGGTCCCTATTAGGTGACGGCCAGGATGAAGAGATTGTTTTAATGATGGAGTCAGGCTATTTGGTACAACAGAGATTTCTGGTAGCAAATGTGTCAGATTTTACATTGTAAAAACATACTTTTTGTTTGCCTCCTATTAAGTCCAGTTAAAAAAGGAACTGTTCAACATTATGGGGAATTAGTTTTTTCGCTCTCTTGCCAACAGTGTCTGTATACCAAAGTCGTCGGTTACTTATTGGGACTACAAGACTTTAGAGGTGCTGGTAGCCAGATTTGATCGTCTTTAAGCTAAGGATCAGGACTTTAGAGTTGTATCCGTCTCCTGAACTAACCCTCTGCAAGAGAGCAAATAAGTGTATTTCCCCTAATGTGACATTGTGGTTTGATGATCATATTTCCCTTTCATGTAAATTGTTCTTGACTTCAAACAGCGATTGGAGATCAGCTGGACTGCATCGGGCGGTCGTGTTTTACTCTTTGGGAGTTTTTACCTTCACGTGGCTATCACAGTTGGAGAAGATGTGAAGCGGGCATACTTACAGGAGGTCCTGAAAGACAAAAGGGAGAAAAAATGCTTAGTGTGTTTTCAATCAGCGATCAAACCGACTCAGATTATGAGTGTTCCACTATAGTCACATTATCAAAGTGACTAAGATGGGGAAATCAGGTTCTTGCTGAGAAGCCTTGATTTAGCAAAGGAACATTTAATCTCTTCCATGATGTGTTCACTGACTATTCACAGTAAAACACTAAAATCCCACCTGTGTTACTACCTACAGTATGATAAGGAAAAACCGCATTGTGAGAATCTATTTTCCATGCAGTTGGGCTAACCAGGCCTGGTGATCACATTCTACATTTTGTAAGTTACTCTAATTTCACTAGTACAAGGGGTTGCACGCTTGTTAAAAAAATCCTCCCACGTTTTTGTGAGGTGACACTCGTCTTTTTCCCAATTACTGCCGCTCAAAGGACTGTGTGCCAACTCATTTCAGAGCCCAGCAAAAATCGTTTTTGGTCTTTTGGTTCTCATTAAAAAAAAAAAAAAAAAAAAAAAGGTACCCAGCTGCTTTAACCCTGAAAAGGGGAATTGTTTTTTCTTTACAAGCCCTATGTCCTTGAACTGTTCTTCTTCATGACCAGGGGAAAGTGCAAATCACTCCAGCAGATGGGGCATTTAAGGAGCCGTGTGTTCTTCTGCAGCGTCGTTTTATGGATCGTTGAGTTACAGTAGACCACTTAGCTTTTAATAAACCTGCTCCGCCGTGTGTTTTATTGACATGTCCCACCGTGTCGAATGGCTACGTGAAAACTTTTCATCTAGCAATTACGCAAAAAATCAAACAAATGATGCTGTAAAGCACATTATAGTCCCCTACAAGGTGTAACCCTTCAAGTTCTGAAATTTGATAGCCTTAGTTAGACCAAAAATCTTTGCTAAAATATAACCAATGTAAATGTGCCATAAAGTGAAATAATCCACCCTAAATGCTTACTTTTAATGTCACTTTCTGACACAATTTGAGCATCAAGTCCTCCTTTGGTGAAAAAGAAGGTTCATCAGGAAAAAGTGCTGATTGTTCCCTGAATATGGGAGGAAACTTCTAGCACTTTCCAGCCTTGACCACCAGAACACTTTAAGAGTTTAACTGCCACAAAGAACATCTTCATCCTGAACTGTCACGCCACCCGTTTTCCTTTCCATATGTTACCGGTAAACAAACAAGACATCCTAATGAAGTATGCTATTCATGTTTAATGCACAGGTAAATATCGGTGTGTCTTTTTCCTATTTGTTCTCTCTCTAAACGGCCAAGTCGTTGCCATTGGACAGTAGGTGAGTAAACTGGGAAACCCCTCACCCTGGATTTGTGGGAAACTTGCAGCAGCTCACTTCTTTTTGGTGAAAGCGAATCATGAATTAAATATGTTTTCCCTTCAACATCCACCGGCGTTGGGAACTTAAAAGAGGGAAATTGGATTTGCAGGAGGCTTACGTTGCATAATGTGGCATGCCGGTGCCATTTTTCAGTCATATAAATAATGTCTTCTATATATTTTTTTTCCAGTTTTTCTCCTGTGGAATGGGTACACAGCGTTTGACGCCGAGCGCCGATAATGCAGCATGGTGCAATCATTTTTTTTTGAGTTTTGCTAAGGATATTTCTTTCTTTATGCTTGCCAACATTTCCAAACAGTCAATGTAGCAGAAATAAATGAGCTATGATTGCATGGCAATGTGCAGAATCCTTTTAAGAGCGTTTAAAGTGGCTACATTTAAAATAGGAAAAAGTTAAATGCCAATCATGCTTTTGTAGGAGCTGCACAAGACCAGTGAAGATGCAGATAACAAGCTGGTGTGAACACAGCATCACTGACATTATTAAAAAAGCTCCTCTGGCAGGTGAGTCAGGCCTGTCGGATTTGACAACGTACTTTAGCCTTGTCTGGTACGGTAATTTGGGCTATTATACAGCATGGTCAGGCCTGTCATCCCAATTGTTCCCTCTTGTCTTCCTTTGAGACCACTATGCCTCTCCGGTCCAGACGTTGTAAGTGGTTATGATTGCTTGCTTGTTTCTAATTGTTTTGTCAAGAGGAAGCCATTCACATATTCCACATTTGCTCTGGCTGACCAGAGAGAAACTCACTGTCTTATCACAACGGTGCCATTTGAAATGTGCTGGCATGGTGGATGTTTATGGGAGAGTTAAATGCTGCACTAACAAAGGCTGGAGGCTTTTCAGAGCCGCAGCCAACCAGAACATTGGTACTGCTTTCTGTCATTTGAATTCTCTTCTTTTGCTCATTTTCCTAGGCTTACAAGTCATATTCGCTGGATTACTCCGGAGAGCCACACCACACTGATTCCCATCTCAAGATGTGGAAAATGGACACAATGGGATAAAAAATGATACGCAAATAACAGCTGATTAGATTTGATTCCTGGGACTTTAAAAAGTAGCCGCTGGATTTGGTGGTAAATCCAGCGGAGTTTTCTTCTCCCCTGAGAGACACAGTGTTTGTTTCTCAGGCTGTAAACCCAAACCGCTCCCTTATTACTCGACCTCACTTCAAATTGGGACCTCGCTTTGTCCTGTCTCTCTAATTTCTTTTTACAAGGGCAGTATTTTGTTCCAAAGCGCTGGCTGCGCTCTAAACGCTGGAACGCTGCACACACTCCACAGCCCGTTACCGCCGTCACCGTCAGGTGAACGGAGGGTGGATGCAGCGCCTCGCCGAGTGCATGTTCTCGCTGGGGCGTGTGTCCCTGCACAACACGTCCTTCTCCTAGATCCTCGCCTTGTTGAGTCAGCCCAGGAGAGGGGGTGTAGGAGGAGGGAGGGGAGACTGGTGACCCTGAACGCGTTCTATTATTCATGCTGAACTAACGTGCATCATGTCTGGGATCAGCACAGGAGGGTAAGAGGGTGTCAAATAAAAACTGAGACACCAAGTCATCTGCTTCAACAAGTTTGGCCATCCCGCTCACTTTCTCAAGCTGCCCCGTGAAAATCTAGTGTTTCTATGGCGACTGGAGCTGACACAATCAAAGCGAACACTGAAACCACCAGGCCACAAATTACACATGTATAACCTATTTTGGCCTCCAAAGATATACAGTGTACTTTTACATGATTGTAACAGCAGTGGATTGAGATTTGAGGGATCTTTGGCCACACACACACACACACACACACACACACACACGCGCACGTACATACCAGGTTCTCCATTGCGGCCTCTTCTTCCTCGCTTTCCTGGAGGTCCTGCAAAAAAGAAGAATATGATCCATTTTTTAGAGTAATTTGATTGTCTTTTTGTTTGTATAAGTTTCACATTCTCAGAGTGTAGCTGCCCCACAGCGGGGTAAAGAAGAGCTACTGACAAATATTGCCTTTGGACGACAAACAACTCAAAATCCCAAGGTTCATTGAGTTTTTAGGCTCTATTCGGGCCTGACCCGAGGTGGAAAAAAGAAACACACACTGCGTTGCCACAAAAGTGAGCACTTCGTGCTGTTGTCCCCGTTTTTTTTCTCCTTTTTCTCGGCGTTTCCTTTCAGCACCGATGCCCTGGTTTTTAATTTGTTTATCTAGACGGTGTCTTCCAGTTTGCTATTTTCCTGTCAACACTATCAATCTGCTCAGCTGGAGGAGTAAAACAATTACACGCTTTGCCAGGTTTTACATGTTGAAGACTTGACTGGGTTGCATTGTGCGCAGGTAGTTCTCCGTTTGGAAACTGGGAGCATCTCTCCCAAAATGACCTCCTACTCTCAGCAATACATGCAGTATTTTCCCAAGGTTGGCACCTGGAAACTATTTTGCCGACATTGGCGTTTTGTTTGCCTTAAAAGACGTGTGTGCATTCACAATTTAGTCAAAAGGGCAAAGCTACGACTTTTAGACGAGCTGGAAATTAAAAGTTAAGCTCTTATGATTACACGGAGGTGCGCGGGGACTTCCCCCACTCCATTTGAGGAGGACTTGTCAACTCGCTATGCAGTGGATAATATCTAGGCAGGAAAATTGCTCTTTCCACGCAACATGAAAGGAGCTGTCAGGATCAAAAAGATTGGTAGTTAATATAAGCAAGAAGAGCAATCTTCCCCGTCTGCTTCTGCATCCCAGAAAATATCCAGAGCCAATTTCAGGCAGCAACAATACTGTGAAGAGTTAGTATGCAAATCCTTTTAAACGCTCTTTTGACCCTCGTACTGCCAAATAATAGCCCCTGTCATCATGTTAGAGGTTCCAGATTATAACAGTAATGTAATGGGGTTTGTTGGGGGGCCTTGTTGGCAATGGTTGCTCCAAGGGAGGATTTGGTGACACTCAGCTACAGCAGCTAAAAACTAGGATTAAAATTCCAATAACCACACGGGCCTGTGAATGCATCTTAATGAGGAAGTGGAATAAAAGTAACAAATGAATAAGAACGCTGCATTTTATGCAGGGTTTGGTTGATTTAGGACATGCCGGCTGTGTTACTGGGGTTCAAAATGCCGGACTATGTTGTACAGATCTTTGTGTGATGCTTAGTTAATCAGAACTGTATCCACATCGAAATTCTGAAGCTGTTAACGTATTTTTCCCACGACGATGGGATCATGATTAATTAATATAATGTCGTCACGTGACTTCACTCGGACCAGTCAGCCGCATGGAAACAATAGGCCTGTGTCACACTTCCTGCTTCTGGAACGCGGAGTAGGGAATCGGAACTTGCGGCCAACAGTCTCTCGCCATAAGGATTTAGACCATCACCATGATGTCTAAACCCTCCGAGGTAGACGGACCTCGAGCTACGTGGTTGTGTAACCAAAGTACCTGCTCCTATTGAAGCTAAACGTCAACCTTGTTTTATGAAAAACGTGTTTTATCTGCGATCCTATGGGGAAAAAACTACACTACCCACAGTCCTAAGCGTAACAGCACTGTCTCTGAAACGGAACGACTAGAGCGAGCGTCTACCGTTGAACTCCTTTTTTGGGCGTTTTCGAACGTTTTTTTTGTGTCTATTGGGCTCTGCCGTTGTAAAAACTTCCCGGAAGAACCAGATCCCCACTCAGAGACGTTCTTCCGGTCTTCATAGGCCTATAATGGAGGATGACTCAAACACTGAGTCAGCAGACCAACTTTTAGAACAATGCGATTCGTTTATTTATCGTTATCGAGGTAAAAGGTGCAATTAATGGGGATTTGGATTTCAGGTGGTGTCGTGTAGCCCTATGCTTAGTCCTCAGTCTGATCCCAGTCTTTGGCCACACTTCAACCTCTAACTCGGCGCCTGTTGGACTGGGTCCAGGATAATGTCAGGCCCTGCCAGCGACGGGTCCAGGCCCAGTTTAAAGTATGTAACCACAGGTGGAGTTGGACTCTCACTTCAGTACGGTTCACATCAACCCTGGTTTCTCCATAGCTTTGCTTTTAAAGCTTTTGAGAGCAACAGAAGGGGGTTTACTGCACTTGGCAGTCACTTCATCACGGCTCACTTTGAAATGACACTTGACACCTCTTAGAGGAACGTTCTGTACGACGATCCGACATCCTCCTGATTCTGGTGGTATATTTTTTGACAGCTGCTGAGAAAACGTTCCCCACATGGGAGTTGGTGGTCCAGACAAAATACCAAACATCATTTTCAGATACCATCATGCTTCGCAATATTCATCACAATATTTTTATTCTGATTATAGACTGAAAGGAGAGAAACCAAGTGTACCAGTAACAGTTAAATCTTTCTAGAAAGTACGCCAACAAAGACGCTATAACGTTTCAGTTTATGGAACACAAGTGAAAGAATAACTTATAGTCTACCAGGAGGAGTCAAAGGGAGTTTTCAGATGTTTTTAATCAATTAAGACAACAAAAGAGAAGTATTGTGAGGTCTCTGGTCGTAAATAAACTGAATAGGACTCGAACTGGATCCTGAAGTGCTGAGGAATCTTAAGCTGCCTGTCAATGCAAAACATTGTATTTGGCCTGCTATTTTCTCCCAGCATCCCAAGTCCTGTCATGGAACACTGGTTTCCGCAAAAAAACGTGGCAGGGAATTTCATGATGAGGGTCAACAACTATGAACAATCTGTTGAAACCTTTTTTAACCTTTTCAACAGCTTTTGCATCTGAAAGTGAAATAAATCAAAGTGAACGTGCATTTAAATGGTCAGACAAAGTCTTTGGCGAGACAAATCAAAATGGCCCCTGTGGTGTGGTTTGTTGTGTTATTTGTGGATCTTTTATTTAAAAAAATAAAAAATAAAAAATAAGCAGCAGAAAGCCACTTTATTATGCTGGACCAGAGAGAAATCCATTCATTTAATTGCTGTTTGGCTTCATTTTTAGCCATGCTGGTGTTGTGTAGTGGTTGTATAGACGGCAATGTCAGCCAGCCAGTCAGCCAGTCAGTCAGCCAGTCAGTCAGCCAGCCAGTCAGCCAGTCAGCCAGTCAGTCAGCCAGTCAGCCAGCCAGTCAGCCAGCCAGTCAGCCAGTCAGCCAGTCAGTCAGCCAGTCAGCCAGTCAGTCAGTCAGCCAGTCAGCCAGTCAGTCAGCCAGCCAGCCAGCCAGCCAGTCAGCCAGTTAGTTAGCCAGCCAGTCAGCCAGGTGCAGACTGACTAATGGATGGCTTGTCAACACATTTTCTACAGACATTCCCAGAGGATGACTCCAACTGTCTATGGACGGCAATGTCAGTCAGTCAGTCAGTCAGCCAGTCAGTCAGAGAGCCAGTCAGCCAGTCAGTCAGCCAGTCAGTCAGTCAGCCAGTCAGAGAGCCAGTCAGCCAGTCAGTCAGTCAGTCAGTCAGTCAGTCAGCCAGTCAGTCAGAGAGCCAGTCAGCCAGTCAGTCAGTCAGTCAGTCAGTCAGCCAGTCAGAGCCAGTCAGCCAGTCAGTCAGTCAGTCAGCCAGTCAGTCAGAGAGCCAGTCAGCCAGTCAGTCAGCCAGTCAGTCAGCCAGTCAGTCAGAGAGCCAGTCAGCCAGTCAGCCAGTCAGTCAGTCAGCCAGCCAGTCAGCCAGAGAGCCAGTCAGCCAGTCAGTCAGTCAGCCAGTCAGTCAGCCAGAGAGCCAGTCAGCCAGTCAGCCAGTCAGTCAGAGAGCCAGTCAGCCAGTCAGTCAGCCAGTCAGCCAGTCAGTCAGAGAGCCAGTCAGCCAGTCAGCCAGTCAGTCAGTCAGCCAGCCAGTCAGCCAGAGAGCCAGTCAGCCAGTCAGTCAGTCAGTCAGTCAGCTAGTCAGTCAGCCAGTCAGTCAGCCAGTCAGCCAGTCAGTCAGTCAGTCAGCCAGTCAGCCAGTCAGTCAGCCAGTCAGTCATCCCACCACTTTGGTGCAGACTGTTTTCTACAGACATGATTGGTTCCCAGAGGATGACTCCAACTGTCTATGGACGGCAATGTCAGTCAGTCAGTCAGTCAGCCAGTCAGTCAGTCAGTCAGTCAGTCAGTCAGTCAGTCAGTCAGTCAGTCAGTCAGTCAGTCAGTCAGTCAGTGTGGTAGTGCAGACTGACTATTGGATGGCTTGTCAACCCGTTTTCTACAGACATGATTGCTTCCCAGAGGATGACTCCAACTGTCTATGGACGGCAATGTCAGTCAGTCAGTCAGTCAGCCAGTCAGTCAGAGAGCCAGTCAGCCAGTCAGTCAGCCAGTCAGTCAGTCAGCCAGTCAGTCAGAGAGCCAGTCAGTCAGTCATTCAGTCAGCCAGTCAGTCAGTCAGCCAGTCAGTGCAGACTGACTATTGGATGGCTTGTCAACCCGTTTTCTACAGACAGGATTGCTTCCCAGAGGATGCCTCCAACTGTCTTCTGTGATTCCTTGACTTTTCCTTTACTGCCACCACAATATTTACATTAGGGGTTTTTGGATTGAATTGCCCCTAAAGGATGACTTGTAACTTCTTTTCCCACCTCAATTAGTGCCATCAGGTCAAAATTCCCATCTTTCCAAAACTTTCCAAATGCCCTTAAAAGTATTAACATTCCCAAAAGCCTCATCTTAACGTTGTGTTCAATGCTAATTAGCAAGTTGGCCCCATCCTCCCCGACTCAACGAGCCAAAGAGAGAGAGAGAGAGAGAGAGAGAGAGAGAGAGAGAGAGAGAGAGAGAGTGCTGTCTGATGGTACTTGTGTCTGGTAATATCACGTTAAACAGATGGTGATGTTCAGGCCCCAGGTTAGCTGTGAGGGCAGCATGGATCCACCAACAGAATACTTTCAGGTCTCATAATGTATATTCGGCTTTTTAAAACCTCATGGGATTCCACAGAATGCTTTTTCTCCAAAACTGATAGAAGTCATTTTGGTGCATGGCGTAAAAGAATCCTGTATAATTGACACTATTGTGAAAGATGCTATTTTTAAGCCATGGCTGTTGTTTTTGAGTAGTTCGGCTCATGTTGTTGATGACATTATTTCATAAGTTATGCATTGCTTGACACAATACACTTCTTGTTTATACTTCATGTATTTGGAGACACAATTGCATTTGACCACTACCCATCATGCATAAAATATGGATTGGCCCTGACCAGCTAACAGAACGGCACCTCTGTTCTAGTTCTCTTTTTCCTCCGAATTAATCAAGTGAACCAGCCCCCGGTTTGACTCATTTACAATACCAGCATTGTTTCAGAGCTTGATATACATAATCAGACCACTCAATGTTTCTCTTGCAGAGAATAATACAGTCATTCCTCGGAATACAAATGATGCCAAAAATAGCAAACTGGGTACCAGCTCCAACCTCCAGAGTAAATCAGGTTTGAAGAGAATTGGCATTTGACTTCTCAGCAAACCCACAGCACCTTTCTGGGTGAAATGAATCAATTCCCATGTGTTCTGCATGTGAGATATAAGTTGCATTGTTAAAAGTCCTCAGTTTAAAAGGGAAATTTAAGATTCATTTTAATGCTAACCAAGACACTTGCCATGTCCTCTTTGTACGGCTGCACAATTATTCGATTTTTAATAACGATCACCATTTTGGCTTCCCACGATCAAATTTGCGCGATTCAGCGATATTTCAAATCTGTCATTTCATAGAACGCTCCGCCAGTCAGAGTCGTTTCCTGCACCGTGCACCTTAGTTTCCATTCGACCCGTGCTGGACCCATTCATAATGAGTCAGCCGTCACTCTGTGAGTAGCATATGTCCATCGCCCCCCCCCCCCCCCCCCCCCCCCCCCCCCCCCCTCTCTCCCCAGCTCTTTTAATCAGTTATTGAAGAAAACAAGTGAAGGAGTTTTCTCAGAGATACATATTTTTTTAATATATTCTACACTTTATATTTCAGATAATTTTCATTTACGTGTGTTGCAGCTGTATGTATGTTCAACTTCAACATAAGAGGAATGTAGCACAATATGGATGTGAGAGCAGCAATAAATAGCCTATGCGACAACAAAATATGTTTTGGTTAAAATCAACAAAATCATTGGGATAATTACTCGTGACATCAATGTTGATCAAAATAATCCTGATTATCATTTTGGCCATCATCGTGCAGCCCTACCTCTTTGTACAAATGAAATCAAATAATCAAGTAGGCAGTAAACAGTAGGTTTGTTTTTGAGTGATGATTCCAATAAGTTAATAGTGAATATAAAGGGAGGCACCATTGCAGTGTGTGCATCACTAAAACAAAAAACTACATTTTGAACTAATACGCTGCACTTTTTAGTGACCATGCAACAAACCTGTCAGAGACTGATTTCACGTTTGATTTGCTACACACTTTCCACAATTCATTTTAAAACCATTTTTCCTTGACGTCATGCTAAAATGTAAACACCCAGCCTATTTCACGAATACCCCAAAAACTCCACATGCCAACCTAACTGTTTATGTAAGAGTCAAAACACTACAATGGTCAGCATGAATGTTTGGGAGAAATGTCATGGCGGTACAATACTTCCAGTGCCAATGTTTTGAGAAGCTGACATGAAATTGTTCTTCTGGCGTAAATTAAACGCCTGATGCCTTTAAAGCTCGGGTTTTTAAAATGCTATGCTGCCATTTCGGAGAAAGCCTCCTCTAACTGAGCAATTTTCTTTTGTAAGCCGTTATATAAAAACAACTTGGCTTTCAATTCCCATTAAATAATGTATGACAATGGTTATGATTGTCAGGTTTTATCATGGTGTAAAAGTAGGTGCCTGCTTCACCATTGTGTTACGGCACCCCTCCTCTTCTATGCTCCTCTTCATAGTCATCTGAGTCATCTACCAAACCAGGTCTGCCTTGGACCAGCTCATAGTTATGCTGCTACAGGTCTAGATTGCCGGTAGAATTCCTTCGACACACTGATCTCATTTCTCTTTCCATCCGCGTGCAGGGAGCTTATTACCCAGAGTCCTTGTGGTATTTTTGGCTCAGTTTTCCCAAATCCTGGTTGCAGCTGCCCCCATGGTCCTGTTCGACGTCCGGCGGTGCCCTACTACGCCCTGCAACGCCATTGCCCCGCTATGCCCTGAACTGCTCCAATACTTCTAGTAAGTTCCACTATCTTTATTGTGTCACTGTTCATCATTCAATCTCCTATAATAATGAATCATGTTCCTCTATATCTGTATCTGTGACTGTGTCTAAACCGGCAGCAACAGATCCCGCCCACAAAGACCCCGGGTCTGTCTGAGGTTTCTGCCTAAAAGGAAGTTTTTCCTCGCCCCTGTTGCAGCAAATGCTTGCTCGTGGGGAATTGTCGGGTCTTTTTTAAATTACAGAGTGTGGTCTAGACCTACTCTACATGTTAAGTGTCTTAAGAAACTCTCTCTTTGACTTGATACTGTAAATATAATTGAATTTGAGGTGGCTCCCAACTAGGCTCAGCAGAACTTGGAGCTTTGGTTGACTGAAATGTTCAGAATATTTCTCATAAAATCTGATCAATGTCTTAACAAGCATTCCAAGGACTTGGGAAGATTTAGTCGAAACAGACTTTAATATAGTCCATTTAATCCCGCAACATGGATGGATGAGTTCATAAAACCTGGCAACACTCGGGTATCCAGGTCAACGGAACTAAAGCTGCACAAACGCTGGCTCTCTACTGCACAATCATTTGTTACTTTACAAGGACATTTTTGTGGAAAGTTCTGGCAAAGAGGACAACAATTTTGATCCAACATCCTCATTACTCTGCATGACAATGAATAAATCAATACATTAAATGGTAATTCATGGAAGACTGGGTCCACTGTCCAAGGGAACAAATGGAAATTGGACCACAATTTTACAATCAGCCTAATCCCTAAATGCCACTGCTCTCGTCATCTTCGAGGGGATGTGTATTGTTGTCAAAATATAAAATGCAAGATTGCTTTTAAATACTAATGATCTGTGTTTCCCATGCAGAAGTTCAGTGGTTGATGACCTTATTTGACAGCTTTACGCCCACAACACGGTCAAATTAAAACTAGTACCCCTTCCTTGACACCCCATTTATTTCAACCACTCATCCATAACTTTCTCTTGTATCTATCTTAACAGTTCATTTATTACTTTTAGCTATATCAGCTATTTATCTTTCACATATACTGTATGCTACAAATTAGACTGTGCTAATGGTTTTAAATGATCTTCTCTTCTAGATCTTTGAGGTTACAAAAGTTCAAGATGAACTATATCTGTGTGTCTCCTGCACAAACACCCAACTCAAAGCTATAGAAAGCCTAACACAGTCCACAGATAACAGTACAACGAGATGAAGATCTGGACTGTGTCTCCACCAGACGAGGACTCCTCTTGAGGTCATGGGTATTGTTGAGAGAAAAAGAAAAGTCCCCTTGAACTTGTGACCCACCGAACTGGCTTTGAAAAGGAAGCCCTTGTTTCACTCTGACTGACCTTCTTAAATACTTTTACTAATCCCTAAACTTCCTCAAACACTTTCAAGTTTGTGAGATAAAGACAGAAATCCGAACAAAGAGTCTCTTCTGAAAAAGGTTTTTCAGGGCTCCATCCTGGCCCTTGAATGACCATATCGCTCTCTAAAAAGTTAGCAACATGACTGGCTGGTCTAAAGTTAGTTCACTTGACCCTATTAACCCTACATGTGCTTAGTTGCCATAATGAAAGCACACACTATAGCTAATGGTTGTCACAACTTTGAAAAAGGTCAACTGAAGGTTCTTCCAAAAGCACCCAAATAACTTCACCTCTGGTCGGAAACACGAGACATGTACGTAGCTGTTTGCAATTCACTTGCAAGTCAGCTTCACACTGTGTCAATGCAAGTTCAACTTCTGAAAATGAGAGGTAACTTTCCACATTCCAGGAATCTGATACAAGGAGCAGACTAGAGCATGGTTAGCATGTAATGTCAAGCAATTTCAAAGAGCAACCCTATTATCAACCTTACTTAACGACAGTGGTTCTCCAACTGCTTTCAAAGAGGAGCCATGCAGATGGGTTATTTTTCTTGCAGGCCAAAAACTAAATTGTGGATTGTAATACAGAAGAGTATAATAGTTTGTTAACCTGCGTATCTGGCCTATAGATGACGCCTATAAATCCAGACATCTGTGTGTTATAACAGACTCCAAAGGGGGTTTGGCAACACCATGTAAACGAGAAGAATTCAAGGGCTATTTTAATTTTCCCAAGACACACATTTGAGTCCCAAACTAACCTAGAAAAACAATGCTCCAAAGGATATTTCACATCATTCCCTGATTCTGTGGCATATATCTTCATTATCTTTATTTCCAACTGCACTTAACTCCAATGCAACCATTTCCTGAATAAATATAATGATTATGGCCATTTCCGAAATAATTCTTCCCAATTATATTTAATCTGTTGCCCGCTAAAGAGACCATTGTGTCTGATTTTTACATTTGCTCATTGTACTCTTTTGGTGCACTTATTTTGTCACCACATAATATTTTGTGCAGTATTCTAAACCCACTGCGTCGATTTAAAGCGTTTAAATGCTGATTTTTCCATTTTGTGAATAAAAAGGAACAAGGCTCTAACAGATTCCACAGCTTTCTCTAAGAAGCATATTTGTATACCTGTAATAAATGCATCATCAATGCATGTCATATGTAGATCGACATGTGTTTACAATGAAACCCAAGAGAGTATGATTAGTTAGCTGGAATTTACAGTTTGAGTTATACAACAGCCAAAAAGCAAGACATCTCACTGATTATGGGCTGAATGAAATCTAACAAACAGTCATGAGGGGTAATGAACAGTGACGCCTGCTCCACCAACTCTAATGAAACTACAGTTTCCAATTACAAGACGTCATGACCCCACAGGGTTCTGACAGACTCAAGAGGCTGTGCCCGGGTCGCTACCATTATGATGAAAAGTTCAAACAAATTCACAGTACCAACAGGACACGTGTTAATCCGTCAGACAGTCCCGAGACACCACCAATCAACAATAGGATTCTGAAACTAATTACATGAGGCAGCACTGAGAACGGAAATAAAAAGTTAACGATGCGTAATTTCCGCATCTCTAAGTGTGTACACTTGGTAGTGGTCAGAGGTTGTTATCAACCAGGGCTGTAGTCAAGACCACCTTAGTCAAGTCCAAGACCAGGACTAGTCGAGTCCATGTCATAGTCCAAAGAGGTTTGATTCAAAGTCAAGACCGAGTCCAAAAAGGTTTGAGTCCAAGTCAAGACCGAGTCCAGGACGGAAAAAAATGTCTTTTGCAAGACAATCATTTGGGGTTTCACTTTCCCTCAGATATTATTATCAGCATAATAAAGACACCTGGACTCGGTCAAGACCAAAAAGCCATATCTGGCAAGACCAGTGGCCGAGTCCGAGACAAGTCCGAGACCATAGAAAAACGGTCTCGAGTCCGGAGTACTACAGCCCTGCTATCAACTAGAAAGCAATTCATTTCTCCACATATCCCTGATGATTATGGCACTCCCGTGCCTGTGTGTGAGAGTTTCTTGGGTCCTGTGCTGGGTTTGTCCAGATGCCAGTTATCAGTTCATTAAACCGCAAGTCAATCCATTACGATGCGAGGAATCTGTCTGTCGCTGCAGGCTCCATTAACACTACGTCAGGCAGATTGAAACTAGTATTAAAAGTGCATCTCTCTGCCCGCGCCGCCAGACTAAAACAGGCGTACCCAGTTTTTAGCACTCTAGAGTCTCTGCATTGATTGAGTAGTTACAGTCCTGCAGTGGTCTGCACTGTTAACACACAGTTTCAGGGACCGAAAAACATTGCAGAACAAGCAGCTCTTCTCTAGTTCTATGTCACACACACACGTGTAGAAGACAAATGACTTATGAATACGACTACGGCTGACAGGCACACACGGATCATCTACACTTTTGCTCCGGTTCAGTGTCGAGGCTGGAACGCTGCTGAGGAGGAAGCAGTGCCTTTGAGAGAGCCTTTTCATCACCTTCAGAGATCAATGTGTTTTCCTCTGGCAACCGCCTGAGTACTGGGACACTTGAGACCCACCCCGTGAGTTACAAACTGCAATTATCCTCCCCGCAGTACTGGCTGCGGTCGTGATGGAAGCAGAACGCGTTCCCTGATGAGGGGAGGTCAGTAATAAGCCAATCGATCGGCCAAGTCCCATCACTTTATGCTGCGAGTGAAATTGGCACCAGCGGCCATCCTGATGGCTCTATCAGAAAGCTTTGCTGTAGATGGTTCCTAGTAATATAACATATGCTTGCATGCGAGGGAGTGCTACTTTTGGCTAACTTTCTGATCTTAACTAGACATTTGAGCAAAATCCGACAATTTAATGTTCTGAAAATGGAAATGAAAGACGAGGACGAGGTTGAGGACGACTGTAATCCATAGTGGAAATTAATGGTCCCTTTTGGAGTATCAAGCAAGTTAGATTCATGCATCGGAATAGGAATCCTCCAGATAAATAAAACGTATTTAATTATCATGACAAAGTGCCCATCTAAAGCCAGCAGTCGGCTCACCTTGCATTGAACTATAACGTCCTCCACTTGTGCTCCAAGAGAACAACTAGCCCTGGAACATCGGCAACCAATAGCTTAAGGAACACAGCTCTAAACGTAGGTGTGATTTGTTGAATCTGATTTGAACAAGCATATCTATTAAACACTGAGGAAGGGCCAAGACCAGAGAGTTAATTAATCCACCCAGCATATGCACGCAGAGGGAAAAGCAATCTCAGCCAAACCCAGCGAACATTGATTAGCTGCAGTCAGTGAATGATTTAAGCTTCTGACGTGAGTACTCTGGTAGTCAATCAATATCCTTAATTAGACCTTGGGACACTGAGATGGAGATAGCAGCGAATAACCTAGAGGGCTAAATTTAGTACTTTAGTTAAACCAAAGATAAACTACTAGGACAGCATCACATAGACCTCAGTGTGTGTCTTCTTATGCGAGTGCTCGGGTTGCTGAAATAGTTGCGAGAGCCTTTCTGGTCACTGGAAGACATTGTCAACGGGGATGCCAAAAGGAAAATGGGACATCCACTGCATGGTTAGCAATCAAATGATCCCTTTCTTGTTCGAGTTCAAATGAACTACTTTATCTGTGTTTAAGACTTATGTGGCTATTGGATGTCACATAGAAATATTATGTGTAACCTTATACCTGCTGCTAACAGATGACGGGACTGCTGGCTGACCTCGTCATCACCAGGGATGTGTGAGCCAGCGTGCGCAGTGTGCGTATGTGTCTGTGGTGCGTGTGCGGATGGATTTAGGGACGTAGAGCTATATAACATGGACCACAGGGGCCACAGGGGCCCAAACTGCTCAGGGACATCATTGGAGTTCCTCAACCATGATGAAGTTACTGGAGTCAAAACTGGCATTAAACTCAACTATTTTAATAGACTGGCGTACAGTACTCCGCACCCGAATAACTATTATCACTATAAGTGCACCTAAAGCAACACAATCTTCAAATATTTGCCTTAAATATATATCATGTACTTCCTAATATCTTAATTCCAACTATACTTCATACTTGCAGTCGAGGGACGGGTAGGCAGATCTGAACTTGATGTTATTTCAAACCAAGTTTGAAAGGGTTGTTTTTAATGCACAAGCATGATTCCATTCACTTCCACACATCAGGATGGAGGCAGAAATCTCTAATACGGATACCTCAAAACCTAGACAAAAAAATCTGCATGGTGAGACAGCAAAACAGCTTTTAGAAAGACATTTGATCTAAACTACCACTGTACACTGACACCGTTTTTGAATCCATCACCCTTGATCTGCTCTCTATAGTTGGGAATTGTTCTTTCTCTTCACTTAACTGTATTTATCCCCACAGCTCTACAGGGCTTCACTTTCACTATCTTTCAACTTATCGGCCAGTATTGGTGGTCTGAGGCTGGTGTTTACTTGAGCATTGCATGACCCATGTTGGATTCTTCCTGCAGCATTTTGAGCACGCAAGCGTGACGGGTACAGGCTCTTATGTCATAGATACCCTATCTTGTCAACAGCAAAATGTCTGATATAGAGACTGGGAGGCAGATCTCCGAGTAGAATAGAGGGATGAAAGATTTAGGAGCGAAATGGAAAGCCGAGAGTCTGGAGCGGAGTGTTTTGAGTCTGTTGCGTGAAGTTGTTGAATTCACTGTTCACATAAAACTCCTCGGTCAGGGCAGATGTTACGGCTGTTACACTCCAGCAATGCACGTTGGACATGAAATGACCGCAAAGGGATCTTTTTTATCATTTCAGACGAAAGAATGAGTGAGACAGAAGTACTTTAAGTCTGAAACTAGAATTTCATTAAAAAAATTAAATAAAAGAAATGCTCCACTGAGCTCTCAAAACTGCCCGCACTAAAGACGGGTGCCAATTTAGACCTCTGCTGGGCACAGGCTGCAGAAATTACACTCGAATTGTTCAAATCCCAGAATAATGGTGCCGTATGGCACATCAGCTGTGCTATTATCTGTATAAAGTATAAAGTCCAGTCTGAAATGAAGGGAGGCCTCATGTCAGCAGACCAGCGGGTGCTGACAGACTGAGATGGAAGGTTGATGCTCCAGTAGGACAGGTAGGTGTACAGTTACCACAAACAACATCTGGACATCAGAACAACTCATCATCAAGCTCTCACAAGTCACAAACCTACAGAAACCTATGTACCCTAACACATGTATCTAAAACGCATCAGAAATGTTCACCACGATATCACAAATTCCTTAAGACTTATAACGACTAAATAAACAGTTCAGATGAGCTCTGTGAAAAAGCTGAATGCTGCATCTCCCAGTCCTTCATTGGGCCCTGAGTGGAAACAAAAATAAAGTGATATGATCAGACTGTCAGCCCGAGACCTTGATTTATTTTCCCAAACCCGGGAAACCCCTCTGCAACGCTCTATCTATCTATTCATCGCCCCTCCAGTTTCCAAAAGACATCCCCATAACAACTAAATCAAAACAAAAAGCTCTTATTAGAAATTATTACGTACCACAAAATGTGGTAATCTTGTCACTGTGGACTTGTAATGTAATGATGGCTTGTAAGAAAATATACATCAAGAACACTGCAATTCTGTGGCGGAAATGAAGTTTTTCAAACTTCTTTCAGTGTTCCCTTTAAAAAAACACACTTTTACGTACTTTAATTCTCCTTAATGAAGGCAATTGTTTCACAAAGCAATCAGGGTTCCTAGCAGGACCTTCCTCCGGAGCAGACTCATAGCCGACAACAACAGGCTTTATGTACACCTTGTTCATTTTTACTGCAGTACATGATGTAAAAGCCACTTGGCTGCATTGAGTCAGGGGAGTCTTATAAACAGGTATACAAGTTGATCCCCTCCTCTTACCTTTGGGATGAAAACATTTACACAGCAATTTGTTCCATGGAAATCGCACAATCCTTCACACGTTACTGCTCAAGCTACAACAATGAAAAGATTTACACTGAGGGAAGCAGACCACCCGTTGTCGGTTTGTGCAGTACTTTCCCTCTTTAACCTCCTGTGGCAAAATCATTATAATTAAAGGACTAGTTCTAGATTTACAGTAGGAAATAGAGGGGAAAAAGCTTGCCTGGCTCCGTCCTGCCTCAGAGCACTGCTAAAGCTGAAAGTATAGTGCTTAGTTTTGCAGAGCCTCCACCCCTCCTCCATGCCGTTGCTAGTAACCAAGGAGGACACTAAAACCAGATCATCTTCACTCCAGTTTCCAAGCCGGACCACTTTCTGATTATAGCCATTCTGAGAAATCCAGAGCGCGCTGTTTGGGGAGCTGATAGTCTTAATTAGCTTTGTATCAACTAATTTGGAATGAAAACGGACGTTCATTAATATTAAAATTTGTTACGCATTAAAGCTTTGATAGCTACGGCGATGGACTAGGACAGGCACAGCGGCTACCTCAACTCTCATAACCAAGCACATAACCCCCAGACCCCCCATGGTAGGCAGATTGTGCTGTTCTTAACCCTTATAAATGTGTCCCATTACACGACAACTGTTCTTTCAATACAGTACAGATATGAGAGTCATTTTAATAATGAACTTTTATCCAACTCTCAGCATGAGAGGGAATACATGTAAGAAAAACCATCGGCAAAGCCCGAGAACCGAAGCGTCCGCTGCTTTCATGCTCTGAGAAACATCATACGCAGGGCACATGCCACCATGCAAATATAATCCAAACATTTGGTAAGCCAACATAATATGAGGAAAAGCATTAGTGTAATTGTATTAACCGAAATATTTGGGACTAAGTAAGATCGTTAGATACCAACATGAAAATACATAAAGTCTTATGTGGCAGTCGGGAGCTGGGGGGGGGGGGGGGGG
>NC_048425.1:18089890-18149659 GCF_013103735.1 Etheostoma cragini | reverse complement strand
AATCCTCCTGGGACGATTTGTGACCCCCGACCTGTGGTTTCAGGTGGTTGGGGGGCCACAGATAAGCTGGCGGCGGGGCCCGGCTCCTCATCAGAACACATTGTTCTTATTACGGGTTTGATGCCGAAGGGTTTTAGCAAATTCCACCGTGCTGACAAGTAGCCAACTCCTCCGCCTTAAATAAACATTCTCCCTCTTTATATAAAGTGCTTAGGTTTGCAATAATATAGGTTATACATGTGATTTATATAATCAGGTTTTATAAATATTTAAGCAAGCTTTTCTAGTGTTTTACAGGAGTTTGGGGGGAAAGTGACCAGAAACTGCCTGTCTGTGAAAACACAGACTGTGTGGAGAAAGTGAATGAGTGACACTCTCCTCCATCACCAACTCATTTCAAAGTTCCCCTAAGCCAAGCACTTAACCCCCCCGACTGCTCCGGTGGAGCTCCTCAGGAGCCTGATGAAGGACTAGATTGACTCGGCGAGAGACCGCCAAGCAGATTGCTTCAGACAAACAGCGAGCATGGTCAGTCAATTTCTCCCTGGATAAGATGGATTTATGGAACTGGCCCTAAGGGCTCCGGCACACTGCCTGCATGGAGTGTCTGTTTTATTTGACTCCCACGTTAACAGGTTAGAGCTCAGACACCGCCTGCGTGGCACGCACGCCTCAGGCAAGGTGTGTGACCAGAGAAGGGACTCCATATATGCTTCTCTCATGCCTTCTCTGGCCTGTTTTTTTTCAACACACGTCCCTCCCCCCAAAAGTATTGAGTATACATTTGTTTTTTGTGGATTTAATTTCCTTTGAAGAAACCAGACTACAGTAGCTGTTTTCACCTGCTTCCACTATGTACTGTATGTTAGAATAAATATGAGAGTGGTGTCAACTTTTTCACATTGCTCTTGGAAAAACAGCAACTAAGCGTTATTTCCCAAATTGTTGAACTGTTGCTTTAAGTAAATAATTATGAACATGGTGGTCATACTGCTTAATACATCGTTAGATTAACGGTTAACGTTGAACTCCCATGCTTACACAGTTCCAGTAAAACAGGATGTTTGGACAGGAACTCAAGAGAGGGCAAGGTGAACCACGGTAAACATGGAAAGTGACTCAAAAGTCCCAGAAACGAGCCTGCATGGTAACTCAGAGGACTGCTTGCACCATCAAGATCCCCAGCTTTTCCAGTAGGAAGTGGACAACACCATTAAGAGTGTAGGATGTAGCAGGAAGAACGAGAGGAATCACTGTAGGTGGACAACCAGCTAACATGGGAAAAATCAATGTGTTTGTGCTGCGTTTCACCCTAAAACAACTCCAGCCTCTCTTTGGTAAACTGCAGCATTTTAATGAGCTCGCGTATTAAAGAGATTTGAAAGTTTGTGGTAGGGAGCACCTTATTCAGCCCAGGCTCCAGCTGGCGGCTGTACAGAACCATCGCAAATGAGAGCCAGCGTGGAATCAAAGAGGTTATGAGGAAAAAGGCAGACGTTTTAAATTAAGCTGGACAATCATCTCGTCTTACATCGCCCGTAATGAGAGAGATTAGAAGAGATCATGCCTCTGAATCTCTTCTGTTCCACCATAAATCATAAAAAGACACGCACGATTCAATTAGTCCTGCTCGCTTAACCTTGGCAGTGCGGAAATTGCACACCGAACCAAATACCCTGAGCTCTGTATGAGAGGTATTTACAAAAGAGATTTGAGGAGGTGGGCTGTACCAGTAAATGGCAAACAAACTAATATCCATGGCCGAAAAAGAAAGAAGTCAAGATTGTTATTAGATAAACAGTGAACAAAACCAGCAGTGCAGCAGAGGATCTCATGGTTAAATGGCTTATGAGCAGAACTTGGATGCTGTGTCGGGGCCACCCATTTGTTCCAGTCCGAGCCAAAGAAGAAATCCTTCAGCATACAATGCGGCTATTGAGTTCCTGGATGGGGCGGTGATAAAAATCTATTCTTATTTAGAGTTTGTGTGTCGCCACAAGGATCCAAGAACGCATTCTGCTATGGATTACCTTCATGGCGTAACGAGCCGCTACGCAAACAGAACATGAAGAAAGTGAGTTGTTTATCTGCTGAAGAGGCTCACATGCTGCATTTTTAATGCTCTGGTTCATTATTTTTCATCCTAATAGTGTACGGCTTTCACGTCCGCGGAGTTTTGAACATGTATGATGCTGTCACCTTTCACAAAGACTCTGTTTAATCAAACTACAAAGCTTTTGGTTGCTTCGTTTAAGACAGAACTGGGCCAGCGATGATGACGTTGAGGAAACTTTTGGGGGCTTTTTTTTTGGGGGGGTGGAGATCCGATTTGGTTTTCTTAGCATATAAAGTGACAAGTACCGCAACTGGCATCTCTTTTGAGTCTGTCGCGGTTCCCATTTCCAAACGCTAATGAAAATGGGATTAGACAGTAGCATGTGCATGTTTCCTTATTTACAGTAGGGGAGACTAGACCACACATGTGACATGCACGCACTTTCCACTCCCAGAAAGTAAAAGTCTATTTGCTTTGAGCATTTTAATAAAGAGGGACATTCTTAGAGATGCTACGATAACGGAGGACTCTTTTCGATGTCTACTCTTTGAAGCGGTGGACGTACATTTGGACTCTGGTAATCGTGTTTTATCTGAAAGTGTGCCCATTTTTAAAAAGGTAGACCAAATTTGTATTGTTTGACTGAGATCAAAATCAGCCAACCTTTAAGTACAAAGAAAATCTTTGCCCTAATATATATATATATATATATATATATATATATATATACTCTTACGGGAAAGGAGTGGGCTTTCTTTCTGCAAACAGAGCGCTGATTGTAGGTCTGCTGAAGTCAATTACTCGTTCGAGTGGCAGCATACTGTTCGCATTACAATTGCCACGTTCTGCTGTTTATTGCTGCGTATGTTCCATGAGAACTTGTCACTGCCTTGCGCTTGTGGGAAAACAGATGAAAGGCGAAGGCAATGTGTTACTGTGCTCCTAAAGAGAGGTTCAATTATTCAAAAGCCTGCATGGGAAGAGGTTCTGGTCCAAATTCAGCACCAAGCCATCCTTGACAATTCTCTCTGAAATGTGTCAGCCTCTGAGACGACGGGATGCTGCATCTCCTCCAGCGTGCCCGGTTCTCCCAGCGCTCGTCATGCACTGCTTGTGCAAGAGCAGGGTTGGAATGTGCTGCCTGGTTTTACCGCCTGTGATGTTTTACATACAACACCTACCCTGGCAGCCTCCACAAGCCCCGCTGTATCAAGCATTACTGGAAGAGGGCCCAAACAGAGGCCCGCAGCTGGAACGCCGGTGGATCGTTGTGTGCGTGCTGAGGCAGCGGTGACTCACGTAAACACTCAACACTTACACATGGACTTAAAGCGGGCAATGGGTATTCGAATCTAGAAGAACTTGAAGGTTCATGGCCGAATTATGAACTGTAATTCAAAGACAAAATACTTTTGCTATACATATTTTCATCCCCGTTTGTCATTTCCCTTTTACTATTATTATTATTATTATTAATTGTGATGCTGTCAGAATAAGAGAAAACAACTCAATGCTAATAAGATTAGATCGGTAGTTTACAAAACTAAACCCTCATGATGTCCTTGGGGCAAATTCAAAATCCTGTTATTTTGGGTAGTACAGTAGGGTTTGAAAGTTTGGGCACCCCAGGTAAAAATTGGTATTAATGTGCATAAAGAAGCCAAGAAAAGATGGAAAAAATCTCCAACAGGCATCAAACGACAGATTAGACGTAAACATAATAAAGATGTGATAGTAGTATCAATCTTTTAATTTGCCCCAAGAAAAGGAATAAGCGTACTACTCAATATGTTGAACTATTCCTTTTAAAAGTAAAATGCAATGAGTATTACTCCTCTGAGAAACTCATTCATCACATTTGTACAGTATATTGCTGTTTTTTATGCTCTATGTGCTCTGCTTTGCAACCCTGCTCTTGTAATTTGAGGAAAAAATTCGTTGGATTAGCATGTTATTTGTAACCTGAAGAGACTAAAGACACCTTAATAACTTCACCGTGATTACTGGGACTGCAACAGTTTACCAAATCACGCTGATACGGCTGGCTTGAAGCCTGAAACACAGCTGCATTGATTCAGACAGCTTGAATTACGACTGGGCAGGGAAGGAATCACAGCTGAATGGATGCACACGTTTCTGTATTGGAAAATCCTAAACGTGACAGCCATATCTTGGTCGTTGTCTTTATCTCAGTGCCTAATCATGCCGTTAACTGCAGGTTGTCAGCAGGCTCCTTTCAAGCTGACGAGCTTGTCTCTGACAGTGTTTTGTCAGTCCTTTGAGTGCTTTTGTCAGGTTTCCTGGCACTCATCTGAACAACACACATAGATAAATAAATACATAAACAATGTCTCTGTGCTAGTCGAATATGCTCAGGTCCTGGTCAAGTAATTATCACAACAGGCAGGTAGGAAATGCAAGGGAAGGCCAAAGGGTTCTCTGATAAGAGTTTGAAAGCCTTCAGATTGCAGCACCTGAGAGAGTCTCTGATTCCCCTTTTCACCTGCAGACAGCATTAGCAAACATGAGGGGTATCTACAGGGTCTTCCATGCTGCAGCCGTGGCCAGAATCCATTACTATAGCCACAGCATGCAGAAACATAGCAACAAGGGGGGGCCGGGGTAGCTCAGTTGGTAGAGCAGGCGCACATATACAGGGGTGTATTCCTCGACGCTACATGTCCAGGCCTGTGACGATTTCCTGCATCCTTCTTTCTCTTCCCCCAAGAAGTAAACAATGTCATCATGCATCAACTACACACACCACTTTACTGACGGGGAAACTGGTCTTGAATTCTAACTACTGCTGGTCTAGAACTTGCCTCGCTCTGCTCCAAAACTGCTAGTTTCACTTCTCCCTGCAGCTCAATGTTCCACCATGTTCAAAGGTTTTACCGTTTCCAATAAAGCTCGGGAAACTTTGCTGAGCATTGGCCGTAGCCCAAGAGGAAAGTTCTCTAGTGCATGTACACAGTGGAAGCACAAGGTCCCTGCCGCCCCCCCTTCCCCCCATACCCCAGTTACAGATGGTGAGACCCCGGCTTGTTGGGCTCCCCTGTCCCAAAGCTCTGCCAGGGAGGCCCCTTTGATAATGAGCCTTACACACAATTTACAACCACACTACAATAATCTTGCAACAATGGTTTCCACATAACATTTGATTTAATGGGCCTTTATGGGCAGAACCATGCTTGGACCGGGCTAATAAGAGGCCCTTGGTTTTGCCAAAGTTTACCTCATTGTTCTGTGAATTTGACACAATGCATAAATCACAAAACTTGAGACAAATGCTTGGTAAATTTCTATATAAGACAGACAAAAAGGTATTTTGATGTCATCTTTAAAATGTGACATGTTTTCTTGCAGAGTTAGATAAGAAGCTCCAGTAGCCAGTTAGCTTCCACTGAAACAGCTAGCCTAGCTCCCTTAGGCTTGCACAGCAACCAGTAGAAACTGCCGAAAGATACTGCTCCCAGCTACAAAACTTCTTAGCACGGATTAAACAAACAAGATATAACATGCTAATTAGTGAGCTTTAGAGTTGACGGTTGGTGGATTTTGTTACTTTTGGAAAGAGCAAAGCTAGCAGTTCTTCATTTACAGTCTTAAGGCTAAGCTAAGCTAATTGGCTGCTTGCTGAAGCCGATATTTCTCGAAGAAATTTGATTTCTTTTTTTTTCGTCATGTAAATGTTGGCAAGAACACAAATAAGAGTTTTTGTTGGCGTTACATAGTGTTGTTCACCTGAGGGCGCTCTACAACATCCCTGTAGGACATTAACTTTCACATCTTAAGTTTTTATGTATTACACTATTAGACTGTTTAAAGCGTGTATTAATACTAGTTAGGTAGTAGTCTGATGATATCTGACTGTTTAAAGCATGTATTAATACTAGTTAGGTAGTAGTCTGATGATATCTGACTGTTTAAAGTGTGTATTAATACTAGTTAGGTAGTAGTCTGATGATATCAGACTGTTTAAAGCGTGTATTAATAAAACAGAGTCTGATTACTTGCTTAAACAAGATAAGGAACGAAATGGGACAGGATCCGGTAGTCTTTCTCTCGGGATGTTGCAGGACAGGGGGGGGGGCAGTCAAGTGACCGGCACATGCTCAGGATGGGATGGAAGCAACAAGTGATTCCCCTGTCCCCCTCTAGTCTGAAGCTCCCTTTCCATCTTTGGAACTGCACACAAGCGCACAACAGTTCAGTGTTTTTGTCCAATCAGCAAACAGCTCAGTTGTTATCCTGTCACGTAACAAGACGTAGGACACGAGGGTGACGTTGCCAGAAGACATTACACATCTGAAACCTAAGAGTACACCCCCGGCATGAAAAGCCCCTTCGCCCGTTGTTGTTGTGGGATTTGTGGAGCGGGTAGCTGGGGTTAGATCATGGGCCCTGCTCGAGGCTGTGCCGGTGCCAAGCGTATGATGCAAAGGAAAAAGAAGCGCGGGCAGAAGAAGGGTGTGGGAATTCAGAGCTCTACACGAGTCTCCAACCTTAGCAACCTGTCTTTACTCAATGTTCACCCCGACGCCAGACCCTGGGGTTGGGGAGTCAGTGTGGAGAGACAGGGGAGGATGTAAGGGGATCTGTCTTCTATCACTGCAGTGCGGCGACCTCTTGGGAAGGCTCTTCTTGTTTTTTGAGGGCCATGTTATCAAAGTATAACATTGTAAAATACGACAAATAGAAATGCTTTCTTTGGAAGGTATCCGACTCCCAACTGAAATATTACTATAACTGACTCATCATATAGCGGAACAATGTCCTTTTTCAGTCCCCGAGCCCTTTCATGACACATTCATAAAAGCATATGTCAGACAGCTGACAGTTCCCACACCACAGACATTTCCCTTTAGCCTCTATAGCTTCCCCCTGAAGATGCTTTGCTTTCCGTCTTGCCCACCATTGATTCAGCAGATGCCAGAAACCTCTCCCAGCTTCAGTCTGGACTACCTTTAAAGGCTCCTTCAAGGGTAATTGAACAGCAGTGGGTGATGTCCTGAGTGTATTGAGGGGAAGTTGGGGAGACAGGTGCTTCCCACGGCGCAAAACGCATTACACCGGAGACCTGGAGAGAGGTTAGATGCTGCAGACAAGGTCACGAGCTGTTTTGACTTCACCGCTCGGCTTTGCTGGATTCTTTGGCAGGTGGTGACAGCTGCATGTAAGCAAAAGGGGTTAAGACTTGGTTTCAAGTCTCTCAGAGGCAGAGGGTGGGGGTGGGGGGTGGGGGAACACAAACTTTTAGACAGACCAGTCGGACGTGAAGATAATCTTCACCCTTGTTCATTTACTTGGTTCTCCCGATGGCTTTTTTTGTCCAATTTTTCCCATATATGTCAGACCTTTTCCTTTTCATTTATCACACACCCTTCAAGGCTTCAGACTAGCTAAATAAAATAATTAGTTTGCTCTTGTCTGACTGTTAAGAGCATCTTCATTCTCAAACACAGATAGTCCCTGAACCATGACAAAATTTAATGGAATTACTTTCTGCAGCTACTAGCGTAATTATAGCTGACCTAATACCGTAGCAAGGGAAGGCGTTCTATTAAAACGAAAAGCCCTTAGAAATGAATTAATCCCCATTCTCTCTGCCCCCTTCACCTGCTGTAACCAAAGGTTTGATGACTATAGGTTGACGTACGGAATTACTAACAGCTTAGGTCATTTCAGTTTCATCAGGTCATTCAGAAGCACGCCTAATGAAATGCAGGTCATTATATGAGTGGAACTTATAGTAAACTATGCCACAACGTTGGTTTGCTCCAAGCATAGACAGTTCTTTATAGACAAGGGGTTTCCTAACACACCAACACTTGAATGCCACATTTCCACTGAAGAATACAGACTCAGTTTCTTACTTTATCAAAGTTTGGAGGAATTTCAATTTCTATTGCTGGATGCTAAACCTCTCTTGACATTTCAATTTTCCCGGGTAATTGCTGTATTTTGTCTTAGCCTTTTGCGGAGATAAGGCATGATCTTTGCCGGCAAAGGTAATAAGATGCCAAATCATCCCTCCTTTCTGATTGCAAGCAACAGAACAGACCAGAACCTAAGATGACATCATACCAAGGTTGTACATTATACATTTGAAAGCAATTAACTCAAAGATGAAGCCACAAGGATATATTAACATGGACTTGCTTGTTTTGTGGGGATTTGGTCTATAAATATTTGACTTTGGGTAAACAAAGAGCATGTACACAGTACACACTCTGACCTTGTCACTTCCTGCACGCTTAGACCAAGCTCAGCAAATAGGAGATTGGAACATGGAGATAAACTTCCCCATTGAAATGTATGAGATAAAATATGTGAGATGTTGGGCAGACACCAGCCATGAAGGTTAATATTTTATCTTATGAAATATAAATCTAAGCTCAGCATATCCACCTGACATGCAGCAGCAGGCTAAAGCATGTCATCAATGAGGCAGATAAATAAATAAGTATTCACCTATGCATGCTAAAATCAAAAACATCCATGGCTTTGAGAAAACAAATCACTTCCTTAAGACAATACATAGTAAAGATATTTGCCACATGAGCCCATTTTGAGAAACATTTTCTAATATTTTGCCAAATATGAAATGTGTTGAAAATTGTAAAGGTGACTATCTAGCCTTAGTGTGAGAAAAGCTTTGTTTCCAGCAAAGCCAGTATGAAAAAAAAGAGAACAATTATGTTTACATAAATAAAGCCAATATGCAACTTTGCTATAAACAGGAGATCTGATTACAGTGCAGCAAAATTAAATCTCCACCTCAAAACAACAGAAACATCACCACAATAGAAAAACTACACAGCTTGTATATAAGAACAAACACAAATGTAGTAATAACCCACTGTGGAAACTAAAATAATACAATAATAAGTTCAAGTTCTTTGGATTACAGTGCTATATCAACACAGTCCATTTAGTATACACCATGGATCACAGGCCTACCTGTGAGACAGCAATAAGGGAAGACAATAATTCAGTTTGGTGATATGATGAATGATACCTTGGCATTTCAGTGGATTACATCCTTATAGTGGAGTCTCCACAGTCCAGAGACACCTGTGGCTACAGACACTAGAACACTAACAGAAACCTCGAAGGGGCATTTGTGGCCCAGGTGATGATAAATCAATGGTGAGTGGAGTTGCAGGATCCAAGCGGCGACGTGGACGCCTGGCTTAACGCTGGCCTTCTACATTGAGCTGTGGACGGAGGGGAAGCCTTGCTACGAATGCTATATGAGCATTAGCAGCATTTAAAGATGCGTGGGCGTGGGTTTGAATCCATGTATACGATGAACTATGTAGCTTCTACGCTGAACATCATCTAGAAAAGAAACCATAAGTACATGACAAAGTTCATCAAGCCTATGCAGTACAGCCAATAATGTAGACTTGCTCCATCAAATGCTTAGTGTTAAAATTAATCTCACATGCAACACCTCTGCCTGGGGCTTTTTGGGGGCTTGAGGGCTCACAAATCACCACAAGAACAGTATCTAGTAGTAGTCACCGTAAAGAAACCTGCATCCATTTCCAACAGCTCCTACGGACAGTTTTTCCCAAAAGATTAAACATGAGGAACCGAAACCAGATGGACACCTTTGTCAGTTGATTTCAAATGCAACTGTGCATTAGCTTCGGCATCACTTAAATCATTTCTGGCAAATGTTGATCGCCAGCAAAGATTAAGGCTGTTCTGTCTACTGTACAGGAAGCTAATTAGTGTTGTTGTGTTAACACTGATATTGCAGGCTTGATTAAATCCAGGCGTATGTATGTGTATCGATTACAGTGAGGGCAAACCACCAAAGACTCTCTCTCGCACATTTGGACCAGCAACCCCTTGTCTTTCATCAAAATGACTAATTTAGAGAACTAAAGAGGAAATGATGTGTCTTTTACCAGTGATGACTGGCAAGGCAGTGCAGTAGAAGAGAACATAAGTTGTCTTTGTTAAAAGCCCTGTGTATGCTTCAAATTAAAGATTTGAGTTTTGGCATTTAGAAGTGCACTTTTTCATTGAGAAGGTCCATAAACCAGATGCTTCAATAAAGGAAGAGACAACTTCTTGAATGTGCAGAAATCCCTGTTATGTAAATGGTCATTGGGGCAGTAATTGTTTGTTTGTCTCCCATAAGTGATAGAAAAGCTTGAGCGGTCTCTGAGCCTGGTGCCCACAACGAACGGGAGACGGGGGATTTGAGAAGAGCAGCCTCAAAGGGGAAAAATCAGCCTCCAGGAACACTGGGATGGGTCAACAAGGGGGTCAGAGGAGGTGCTGATTAGCCAGAGGACAAGTAGGGCCTTCTGCTGCGAGGAAGATACTACTGATGAGATCAAGGATGGGTGAGTGGATGGGAGGAAGGAGAGAAAGAGGACATGCAGAAGACAGGAGTAGGTTCTCATGTTCGTAGCAACACAACAGTTATTTTCCAACACCGTTAAGATTAAGAGATTCTACTAAGATGGTGACATTTGTCTAAAATCAACAGGATTCTTCAAAAAAAAGGTAAAAACTCTTATTGGTTGGTCTGGGCCACCAAATTAGGGGATTTACCAAACTGTACCATGGTGACGTTGCTAAAGACACAATCATGTGGCTGACTTTGTGTTTTTGTGTCTGTGTCGGAGTGAATGGGCAGAGACCGAGAGAAAAAGAGCCGCCGGGCTATAAATCTGGACAGAGCACTGGAAAGAGACAGCAGACAGAGGAAACAGCTCTGATGAAGCACAGCATTAATGACCATTTCCCTCTGAAAAGCCAACTAATTTGCTAATTAAAACCTCCTGTTGCCTCTTACGTTTCCTTATTCTAACTCGGGTGACTTCACGTTACGTGCTCCTTAGGACTCCACCATCCACTTTGCTTACATTGAACTGCAAAAAAACACACAACCACATCCTTAGCAAACCGCTGTTGAGAGGTAACCAGTTTTGTAGGTACCCCACTCCCTCGTGCTACTACTGAACTTGTTTTACAATCTAACAAAAAGCCCTCAATGTTGTTCTATGAATCAGTGTGAAAGAGCAGCTTTTTAAAGCCACATGTCCAATTTAACACAGACCGATGCAGCAGGTAACTGTAAAAGCACCACAATAAGATGTAACCAAATATCTGGTGAATTCACATTTGGAGTTGAAACCTCAGTCATTCCCTCAAAAAAGTATAGGAAAAGGTTCTGCATACAAATTTGGAACGAGAGAAAAGTGGACTCAAACGAGGTCAATTGTGCAAAATGAAGCTAATTTGCTTCCTGTGATAATTGCGGCAAAGAAAAAAATGTTATTGCACTGCGAGGCTGTGCCGCGGGCCATGAAGTGCACTGAATAGTTGTATGCATCGCTTACACACACACACACACACACACACACACACTAACATCACTTAAGGAACTGTAGTGGTTAATTGGACAGGTGACGTGTGTTTGCTTTGCAAAGTGAGAAGGGGATTGGGAAATTATCGACAGGCAGGTCTGCAGGAGGGCAGACTGCCCTTGAGCACTCGGTTCCCAGCCCAGGGACTGCACGGGTGTCTACTTGAAATTCAGGGTCGTTTGCAGATCATTAAGGTAACAGTCTCGAGTACCTATGCATTGTAGGGACAAGTGAGAGGAAACTTGACTATATCTGTCTGTACAAACGGTAACTAGGACCAAATGAGCTCTTATGGAAAAGGCTACATTCCAAACTTAAATTGGGGATTTCCAAGTCCATAGAAGTATTCCAGCTTACTGCAAAAGACAGGTAGACATGTTCAACTATACAGACAATGCAATACGATGACTTTGATGCCGGCTCCTAAGCGACACTTTCTCCCAGATACCAATTTATAAAATCCATTTTAACCAACAGAAATTACATTACGGCAAACATCTTGATTTTTCAGCTCCTACTATGTGAGCCCCATCTCTGCGTGACAGGTATCACTATTATTAGTTCTTTGTAGAAGCATGCTGCATGAAATTTGATACTTGATACTAAGGAGGTAATTTGGTCAGCACCTAAAAAGTATCATATTTGCTACCCAGCCCTAACTGTATGTGCTCCATCCTGTATCAGTGTGTACATTACATAAGGCTCAGCTTACTATCAATTACCTGGCACCAACCTGGGAAGAAACTGCCAAAAAAACACCTTACGCATCATATCAAGGTCTTTTTGTCAATCTATCTTAGTTATGGGATGCCACATCATTTTACACTGGATTTTGTTTTTTAATAATCTTATAAAAGTGTTATTAAATGACCATTAATTACAAACTCAGATATCACACAGACACAGAAATGAAAGGCCTTAAGCAAAGAGACTGTCCTTCCAAGGTTATAAAATTTAAAAAGACTTTGACAAAACAGCACACATGTCTTCATCCACATACTTCTTTGTCCCATTCTCTTATTTTGAGGGTCTGGTAATCGCTTCCAACACCAAGCAGCCGCCTGTACGTTCCTGCTCGGTAAACTTTGACATTGGATTGCCTGCAGGTTCCACTTTCTACAATTAGCAAATAAGTGGGCTATTGTTAGCCTGATTGACATTAGCAGCTAGGAGCCGGGTTGGGTGCGTAACCCTAAAATCACTCTATGGCGATCTTTGTGACCCCTGGACAGGCTGCAGTGATTATTCTCACATTAAGCCAATGTGGCTCATGTGCCATTGAACTTCACAAAAAGGAAGATGACTGCTCTTAAAAAGGAGGAGAAATATAAATCATCATTGCATTTTAAAGCCTGACGCAATCCAAATAAAGTCTGTCCCTAAATCTGTGTGCTAAGGACGCTGTTGTACATGTAATATTCCTCCTGCATGCATAGTCGGCAGGTTGTAGTTGAACAGCCATGAAAACAGTCCGAGCATTTTCATAAAGAGGAAATGCTGAGCTGCATAAAATGCCGCTGAGATCCGACAGGCAGGCAGGATTGGGGAAATGTGTTTGACATAAGAGGCAAGCAATCTTTGACCCTTTTTAAATCAGACTGCTGATGCATAAGAAAGATATGCACGGAAAAGGTGGTGGCAGGCAACTAAAAACTCCAGCTTAGGGCTCCAGGATGGTTTGCGAAGCAGGTTCTTGTCTCGGGTGACAACTTCCACCTTGCACAATTTGAAGTCTAAGGAAAGGCCATGTATGCATTAGTCGATGGAAAACACATGTAGAAACAGCTTTGCTCTAGCAAGAAGACAGAGAAAAGGCTTTTCTTGATATATAAAAAAAAAAAATATTCCAGCAATTACCAATCCATTGCTTGAATTTGTGCATCCAACTGAATTCTGCTTTGATTCTTTTCAATAATCACTATTTCACACATAGCCCAATGCTGAGCAGAACTAGTCCCTTGGCCAGCATTTAAATGAATCATGACATGTATCTCAAATTAAATTAAAATTTGTATTTGATGTTATTACCTAACACTTCCTAGTTGTCACCCGTTGGGTTGTTTGACGCATGCCCAACATATTAATACATTTTTGCATGTGTGTGCGTGTGTTAGAAAAGTTTCCATCTCCTACTTGACGGTATCACTGGAGCTTGCCGGCCAGAATGATTTTCATAAAAACGCATTTGCTGAATTTTAATTGGCGCCTCCTGAAGCGGCTCGCTGAAACGTTGCTGTCTGGGTTGGGTTTTCTAAGCTGCTGCTGGTGCGAGTCATTAGAAGCCACATTTAAAACTCTGCACCATTACCATTTTATTTTCCCTGTCAAGATTTATAATAAAACTAATTTTGAGATATGTAATTGCTGGACATCGAACGAGGCGGCTGTTGACTCTGGCCGCAGCGGCTGAAGTAATTGACGTGCTCAGAGTTGACTATTCATTTGAGCGGAGGGGTAGCCAGGGCGCCGTGTGCCAAGACCTACCTCTGGCATCCAGACTCACACATCTGGGCTTGATTCATCAAGGTATTTGCACCACAGCACAACAATGTGCAAACAAGCAGGATGCACAAAAGGCGGCCAAGAAGATGCTTTGCATGATGCAAAGTCTACATAAAATAAATAAACAGACCGAATGGGGATGCAACAAGGCAATTAAAGCCCCTATTTTTAAATCCAGATGCTTGTGGCCTGAAAAACCAAGCCTTTAATGGGACTCAATGACAAGAGATGGAACGGGGTCAATTTGTGCTTTTGATTCACCAAAGCTTTGGCTCTTTCTGGAGTCTGGCACAGGACGGGAAACGGGGAAGATTCCAAGCTAACAAACTTTTTGGAGCTCTTCTTGCAGCCTTTTTTCGTAAATCATTATGCTGTTGAGGTTCCACAGAAAGTCCTATCTTCCATCTGTGCGGACCAAGAACGTCAAAGACACTAAATTTCCACGTATAATTTAAATAATATATTATATAAGCACATAATGTAATCTGAGCTGCTGTCCTGGTTAAAAAACAATGCAACTGATCTCAGCTGGTCTATACTGTCTATATTGGAGTGAAATTTCTAAGTGACCCCAAACTTTGGACCGGTTATTAGATCCATATAACACTCCTGTGTTCAGTCAAAGCTGTATCCAAGCACACGGCTCAGTCTTTTTTGGTCATTTTCAGAAGGATATGTTAGAAATCCCATGGAGCCCTGCAGAGCTAAATGCAGTGTACAGGGAAAAAAGTCAAAAAAGGGTTCATAGAGAAACCACAATATCCCTCAGAGAAAATTTTTACATTATATTGTCACTCGCAAGTCACTGAAGACTGCTTAAGAAGCATTGTATTACTATATAATATTATGAATTCTCTATGGCAGGTCTTGGGTTAGAATAAATGACATTTACATCTTGAAGTAGATTTTACTCCGACCTTATCAGGGGCTAACATCATTTTGCATTGTAATACCAGGTTGCATCTAGCTTTAACCGAGCCAGTTTCCTGGACCCATAAAGATATAATAAGAAAATGATCATCAACTCCACTTTAAACCTGAACATCTGTAAAAAAAAAAAAACTCATATCCACTGTCTCTTGGATGGCGCAGTTTGCCTGATTATTTCCATCATTATATCATTATGAGAGGGATGAAGGGCTCTTCTCTTCTTTACTTAATACAATACAATTACTGGTAATGAAATTAGATGCTTTCCTGTCACAAGTCTTTTCCTTCTTTGACATGTTTTGGCATTTGGGGATGGCATCTCTGGGATGTTATAAGAAGGGACCACACAGAAAAGTGTGAAGGAGGAGGTTATTAAGCAAAGCAGGGAGGATTGATTTGCATACAAGTGACTAAGATTCGTCAGAAATAAATGCAAAATATAAACACGTGGGCTCAGAACAGCAGTGTAGCTCGGGAATAAAGCCTTAACCTAGCAGCACTCAAACCCCGTTGAAACAGGTTTACTCACTTGACTTCCTCACTTGATTAGCCTTTGAATAAGTACTGTTCAACAAACTAAAATGGAATTCTTCATTAACGGCTGAGGGACTGTTTCAGCCCCTGGGGAGCCCAGCAGATTCAGTCTACAGACTTGGGAGGACTGTACATCTGGGCTAATTGTACAGCCTGAGCAGAATGTACAAGGCTGTAGTGTGTGCCACATACACTTCGCACATGTGACACCGGCCACGAGCAGCATCTGAAAGCCTTGCACCGCTGCAGGCCATGCAGCCCAGCACAAGAATGAACAGGCAGCACCAGCCTCAAGCTGTTCACTGACAGACCGATGCTATTTGGCTGTTAACAGTTCCCCAGCTGGTGTCTGCTGTGTGAGCCTGGTAGCATGCCACTGTTTTGGTCTGCGGATGTTCACGAGCATGTGTGCGGCATGGATGTTGGCATGAAAGCACCAAAGTCCCCCCCCCCCCCGAACACAAGCTGCCACCAGAATAAAGAGGCAGCGGAGAGCGAGCATTTATTTAGACAGCTTGTGTCTACGACAGGCGGAATGCAGACCGCAAGCTCCGGGCCTAAAGGGACTGAGAGGGCTCGTTTGTACACAAAAAGCCCCGCGCAGGGATTGGGTTACGGCTAGATTGGAGTGTGGGACTGGTAGCAGGGTCGCTGCTTTGACGGTGTGGGTTTTCGTGGTCTGATGCAGCTTTTACTTCTGAAGGTACATGAAAAGCACAAACGGATTCCTGGATAGAAGACAAATATGGTAACATTAGTCTCACTGTGTTATTAGAGTTATTAGACAGATATGTGGCTTTTGATTTTCTTCGGATATGCTGCATGTCTGTGGGCGGCTGTAACCTTTTGCAATAGATTATAGCACGTTTTTTAGCACACGGGGAGAAAATGAAGCTGGGAAAGCAGCTGAAGCAGGTCTGCAGCAAGGGTACTCGTTTTCTCATCTGCAAGCGGGAGTGGATGGTGGGAATGGATGGGGGGAATGCCTGTGGTTTTGGTTTCCGTCCCAAAAACCTCCCTGGGTCACCAATATCAATTAAAGAATCACTCGGGGTGGCTTCAAATAAGAGCCGACGGGTCCTTGACGGCACCCCACTGAACTGGCTCCCCACCACTGATCACACACCATGCCGCGTTCATGAACCCCAAATGAAGGGGTTGAAGATTGAAGATTTTACACAATGTAGTTGTCACATTATCTTCCCTCTAGCTCTCTGTTATCAGCGTGACCACTGCAGTAATTCACACTAGCGCTGCTTTACTTATTTGCTCAGCTAAACAAAGAAACCAAGATCCTACCTCTTATATTTAGTGACAATAAAGCTCTGAAGGGACTTTTCCTAGAACAGCACACTGCCAAAAACGCAAGAATAAATAAACAGCTTCACAAGATGGACATGTTTGAGCTGCAGTGTATTATGGGATTCATTTAAAAGACAATTAGAAGGGGACGTTCCACAAAAACAGTATTCTTAGGAGACAACCAATGCCTCGCTGCTAACAGAACCGTGACACCTCTTCTTAATGAGCAGCTTATTCAAAGGGAAATTAATTGACCACAAGAGGTGAAGACTGCTTCACTTCAATGAAACACATCAGTATTTACTTAAATATTCGTAAATCAGTCAAGCATGCCACATCGTCAACCTTTTGAGGACTGGTTTTAGAAACCCAAATCCTGCTGACAGGCCTGCGCTGGAAGCAAACAATTACCCCTCAACATACCTTGTTTTTGCAAGCCTGCCACATAAAAATGACTTTAAAAATGGATGGCCTTTGTTCAGGGAGTCGGCCAATTTGCTGACAGTGAAAAATGAGTGAAGGGAACTCTTCCATGTACCGGAGGGTTTCCAAGTTTTGGAGACGGTTCCAATTTTGGGTGTGTGATTTTAGGTTCAAAATACAGAGACACAGCGGTGGACGGGAACGCTGTGTGTTTTGTCTGTGACGGGAACAAAACTGTGCCCTTTTATGTACAGGAAGCGTGAAATGGAGGGCTGCATCTGTCACAGGAAATCGTTTTCCAAAGTTCGGCAACATGAAACCAGTTTGCACTATATTTAGGGACAGTTCATTCACGTGTATTTCTTCTATGGAATGTGGTTGATGTTTGATGAGCTCGGATTTCTTTGCTGTGGCACACCATAGGACTTATGACATAATGATAAAATGATATCAAAAGCATTCTCCAGACTGTTAGAGTTACTATCATTACTCTGTAACACTAGGGATTCACTGTAAGGTCCTATTCATAAATCTTATGTTGTTGCCAAGGGTGCTTCATTAATGCCATACATTTTTTCTGACTTCAATGGAAAGCAAGCCAGACAATCTACATGTACAGTAGCTTTTCTCATCAAGAGGAGCATTCCAATCATTAGAAAGTTTGGGCGGCAGAGTCCTTCTAATCATCTTCAATAATGTGAGGTGACAAAGCCCATCAGTTTGAACGTTTGCCTGTCTGCATGACTGCCCCTTGCCTGGCATATTGTGTCGCTGCTAATGAGTCAGAGCATGCCCAAACCCGAGATGAAGAGGAAGAGAAAAATCCTGCAGAGCACGAGTATTTCTATCCAACTAGGTTGCTTTTTTCTGACGACAACATGATGACGTTTGAAGACAGCTACAGTAAAAGACACAAAGGTTTTACACAAAATAAAATAGGTTTTCTTCAGGAAATCTCCCCATTGCTATGGATAGATTGTTACGTAATTGTGAGCTGAGAGGAGGAAGAGTGTGAATAATAAGAGCAGCTACACAAGACATAGAAGCCATTCTCCATTAACAGCTAAATAATTAGGCTTCTGTGTTCTGCTCTTGCTATGGCATCAACACAAAATCTATTTGCTAATGTTTTGAACATATTGTACTATAGTAAAAACAAAAAAACTGCAAGTTGAGATGTACTTAAAAATGGGTCGAAGTGTCCTTGGGACACTCAGGTCCCTGTACTATGAAAAAGCTCTTTGAGTGGTTGGTAAGACTAGAACAGCGCTATCTCAGAACAGTCCATTTACACTTAAAACTGCCATCAAACAGAATATAATGACTCCATGTTGCATTTGTGTACATGGACACTTTTGGGACAATGCAATAAACAGAAATCGTTGAGGAGCAACACTATTGAATTCTACAAAAGGAGATAAAGACAAGTAATATAGCACTCAGATCAAATTATTAAAACTACTGCACAGTGCAGCTATACAGAATCTCAACCTGTTCCTTTCTCTATATAAAGTTCTTCTGATTGGTAGAGAAGTTGTAATAATGCTAACACAAGAGATATTCCTGCGAAGGGTACTTGAAGAAATAACACTACTCGTACAAAACTCTGTAATTTTAGGGTCATTACTAAAAGCTTTCATAAGGAGAACTTAACTTCAACGGTTTCTCTTCCCTGACTTGCTAGACCCGGCACGGTTTCTCCACTGGCTTGTTATGTGGGTGCTGACAATGCCAAAATTAATGACTCCGACTTCACCCATATTACCCTGTCATATGTCAACTGTAAGTGGTTTCAGGCATGGAGGACGCCTATGGGAAATAAGGCCATGCCTGTGCTGAAGCTGGGAGAGCAGGGTTAGGATTAGATGAGGTGAAGCACAGCCAGCTGCAGCCGGTCTACATGCCACCTATCCCGGCAAGTCTCTGCTAGACCGAGAGAAGAAGACAGTCCCCCTGTTCCTGCTTTTTGGAGCGGCCGCTTGTGCCGGCTGTCGGTGCTGTCCTAACGGAGAGGGACGGGGACACAGCGGCCAGACGGACAATGCCGATCGGGTTATGTGAGTTGGGGGAAACACGAGCAGCAGGAAGTCCCGCCTCGCCGCCACCCGTCTCAGGATCCAATTCAAAAATCCCGAGGAGAAAAGGCTTACAGGAAACAGAAGACGACAACTCTGTTTGGAGTGGTTAAGTTTGATGAGAGCTGTCTCCTCACTGTCTTCATGTCTTATCTTCATTTGTGTATTAACAGTATATCCTTAACTAAGCATCTTAGAAAAGGCCTTTAGATTTTTATGGGGGTGTTTGGAATGTGTTCGAGACAAAAAAAAGTGATGACGATTAATTGAGTGAGTTATTTATGGACCAAAAACAGTGTGTTTCTCTTGTTATTACTAGTGATTTTTACATTCTAGAGACTGAACAAAACTAATCGACTGATTGATAAAAACAATAAAGACATTTCTCGCACAGTCATATTTCTTTTTCAAGTCCTTGCATTACTATATCTGATGTCTCTAATGGAAGAATATGGTATTGTTATTAAAAGGAAAGGTGTCGTATATAAAAGAAATGCCCTTATTTGTGTTCTTGATAGAAAAAATCCACATCACGTTGATATATTTAAACGTGACGCTACAGCTAAGCATGAAAAAAATAACTACTAGACTTTTAGACTTTGTACAGATCAAACAAGCAAGACACAACCTGTTAAATAAATAATACAAGCTAAGCTAAAGCTTCATATTTAATATATAACCGGGCATGTATATCAACCTTCACAAGAAAGCAAAATAAGCATATTTCCAGAAATGTTGACCTATTAAATTGAAAAATACTACACTTTTCATGCCAGCTAACACACAATGCTTACTACACCCAAGAGATGAGTCAGGGGAGGGCGGGGGGGCGTGTTTACTGTACATGATTGTATGGCATCGTCACTGTGGCCTCTTTTTCTCTGAATAATCCATGAAAGTAAGTGGCTCAGAGACATCCATTCAAACAAAAAAGATCCTGTGAACTGCCTCCGACACAACACCTCTGAGAGGACGGAGAGAATACTAATGGCCACGTTTACGCTTTCCTTTACATTACCCACAACCAGCCCTGCTTTTCCTTTCAGCAGGGCGGGGTAAACTAATGAAACATTGACGGAGATAAAGGTTAACTGTTCATCTCCAAGGGACTTTTGATGACTAATTCAGGCTGACGTGGTGTGTCCCTTCAAAGGAGAAAGGGAAGCAGCTTTGTTCCGTGCAGACGTATCAGACAGTAATTAACAGATTAACCAAAGTGCCCTCGAGACAGATGTCATGAGAAAACTGTGGTTTTCGTGTCCTTTAGGGCCGGGTGGCATTTTATTCTATGGATTGAGGAACAGGAGCTAATTAACTAGACATATATTTCTCTCCAACTAATACCTCAAATGACTTTTCAACAACCAAAGTCCCATCTGTCCCATTTAAATGCCTGCTAATTTGTAAAAATTATCCCTATCAAGTGTACATTATGTGTTAGTTGTGTTGCTTTAGCACTGTAGAAATGGAATAACTACATAGCAAAGCTAGAATCAATATTCATGCCCTTTGCTGTAAATTTGCGGATTATACATCAATTACAGCATGTGATGGTCAAATATGCTTGTAAATCCCTCCATCATCTTATAAATAACCTGCGAGCAAGACGCCTGACACGACAACTGCGTTTGAGGGCGGGCTGCGGTATGCTGAAAGCCGGTCCAGCGTGGGAGACCGGCCAGCGCCGCCTCCCATTTCAAAGCCCGAAGAGCCGATGGCCTGTTGTACTCACCGAGGCTATTTGAGAGAGTTGACCTCCGACCCCATCATCCACACCCCGATCACGTCCCACTGTGCATGCTTTCAAGTTCTCGGCCCCCGTAACCCTTGCGCCGTGCCCTCGGCTTTAAGTGTGAAGCGTGTATCGATTACCCAGTTCCTCAGCTGAGCATCGATGCTACCTCAGAGTTCCCCCAGAAAAAAACCTGGATTGCAACTTGATCTTGCTTGCAACATACTGTACCCAACTGCATTTTTTAAAACACTGACATTTTGGTCTTCCAACAAATCGAGGCAATATTCATCATCGTAAACCATCTTAGGTTTCTATCTTAAACCCCCTCTCTGCAGAGAATCGGAGGTTGTTTTAACCTTGGCCTTATTGCTCCAGTTACCCTCCCCCTGGCCCCGCTAGCGAATGCATTAGTCAGTGGGTGCCAGGCATAGCTTGCTGTGCCAGTGGTATGACTGGCCTGGCCTGTACTGGGCACCCTCACTGGCCCTCCTCCTCACTGACTTACTGTTACATGAGCGTAATGAAGGCCCCGGCCCAACAGGTGGGATTATTTATAGTGAGCGAGATGAAATAAGGGACCAGTAATGAAGCAGGGAGAGGTCTTGATAGAAACTGGGACAGGTAAGATATACAAATAATTAAGGGGCGGGGGGAGAAAATAAAACAGGGAAGAGAGACTTGGGATTAGTATCATCTGGGGATCTTGTGTGATGTAGATTTCATGTGGTCCAGACTTATTTTCACTAACCTCCACCATGGACATAACTTCTGCACATTGCACACAGTGCTTAAACTACTTAAACAACTATTTAGTATATGTTTGTTCTCTTTCTGATTGTATGTATGCACCCAATCACCAAAGGCAAATCACATGTAGTTCCACTGCTGTGGCAATAAACTGCTTTATGATTCGGATTAAGACTTCGGAGTCAGTCTTCGCCAAAGAAGGATATAAAGGCGCACGGGAAACTAAAACCTTTAAAAAAATGAAATACAACCCTGCTAAATCCCAGACATGTTGATAACCATGGGACTAATATCACAGTACCTCATGGTAGGTCATTTGCGTGGGAATTTTTACTTTAAAAATTACAGACATGGTCGATTCGCAATTCGGGATTAAGATCACAAGTAACCTCTTCAATTATTACAAATTATTAGAGCTCACGTGGTAATACTAGTGGGAATAGGGCTTGGACATTGTAGGAAACGACTGACTCGAGAAAAGGATGTAGTGGTATAAGGTAGGGAAGTTTTCAGGCAACAAGGGGTAAAGAAAGGTCCAATCAGGGAAGAGCCATGATGGGGAGTGAGTGGACGGAGGGATAACTCAGCTTTGTCCCTGTCCTGTGGCTACATCTGCCAATTACTCTAACCAAACAACAATTAGTCATTGCTTTACATGTACGCCACAAGCTTTTGGTTCTATTTTTGATATGTTATATGTCTGGAAGGAACCAATAACCTTTACAATCATTGAGCAGATCTTCAGCCCAATATACTGTATATTTCAGACTACATGAGGGCATGTCCCAGTAAAATGGTTTAAGAAATACCCGAAACCCCCTCACAGATATTTTCCACATTATCCATGTTGGAGATCCTCAACTTAACTTTGTAGCCCAGGCTTTACTCCTATCCCTTCCCTATATTGCTAAATCAGAAGTCCATGACATTGCAAAGTGAAACACTGCAAAGGAAATATGTGCAAAGTTTGAGGGGAATCCAATGTAACGGACCCTCTCCGCTTGCCATCTCTGTGGTGTTGCACAAATCGGGTCTTTTATTTCAGAAAACATTCCTGCACTGTTGGGGGTATGCAAACAGAGTTTGGTTACACTCTAGTTGAACACTGGGGTGCAAATTGCCAGTTACGCAATACAGAGATACAGAACATAAGAGCTTAAAGGGGACTTAGGCTCTTCCTCACCGCAATGAGTACTGAGAGAGTTTGGGTATTTAACACTGAAAGGGGGAAAAAACCTTACGGACTGCGGTATTCTGACCATTTTAAAGCCTCTTTTAATGTCCCCCCTTTGGGATTTAGTAGCGGCTGAAATAATGTTTGTTCCTTTTCATAATAACTCTGTAAGCTAAGCTAGCACTGCAAGATGCTAGCCTAGCTTCACGAATGGTAGCAGAATGCAACATTTCCACATCTGAATCACAACTTCAGTATTATGTCACATATGTGTACATAAATATATTGAACTACCATTTGAAAGAAGAAGAAAAGTAGTGGTATTGAGTGATTTGACATACCTGAAGTCATCCAATGCAATCCAAGACAAGCAGTTGGTTTTCCCGCCAAAGGGGACAGAGGGAAAGAGAAAGAGAGCGCAGTTAGTATTTTTTTACAAGGTTCACTGGTGAACTTTCACAGTGAAGCATATCTGACATCGCTTTAAAGTTGACTTCTTCAATTCAGACCAGTGAGGAAGTGTGCAACAAAATGTCACTTAAACATACACGGCACATACTTCAGCTGTCAAGCGCGTGTAAGACAGTGGCCTTCTACAAGATAAAATTTGAAGCGGCTGGTCTAAAAAACACTATATCATCTCAGATCCATTTCTGAGGAGAGTGGAGAGGATTCACCAAAGCTAATGGGAAAAAATACCTGAACTTCCTCTTGTTTTCCTTCCATTTTATCACATTTTGACACTTTCTATGAGTCTTCCAAAGTTAAATATGTGGTTCCCTAGTTGCTACAGTATGCATAGGCAACACTTGGGTGGCGCGGGGGGGGCAGAGGCAAGTGGTGGGGTGTCGACTTCGGGATATATTACCTGCCTGAAAAAACGATCCAGATGGATTTGTTGACACTTTTTTTTTTAGGCCTTGTAGCTGTGCTGTTGACAGCAAGCATAAATACATGGAATATTGACCAAACGCATACAATCCCACAATCCCGTTTGATGAGTGCCAGACACGCACGGAGGGCCCAGACACTGTCTTCCAGATTAAAAGTTCTCTCTGTTCAGCTTAGGGGCGACAGTTTCCTCTCAGCTGATTCCGGCTGGTACCGGAGTGGCTGTATGATGTTTCTGCTCATTACCCGCCCCATACTGGGAATGTGAGTGGTGTGTGCAGCTCCTCACTCCTTCATCGGACTCTCGGCTCTTCAAATTTTACTCTCCTTGAACATTTTGTGCATTTATGCCTAATTTACAGATTATTCTGCCCTGTTTATCCCTAATTGTTATGTCTTTGTACATTTCTTCTTACAAGGCATGCTTGCAATAAATGATTAGCTGAAGTATTTCCTCCGATCACTGCAGTTTTCCACCTGGCTGAGCCAGCTGATCGATCCATGTACTGCTGTGCTTTCATGAATCTCTGGCTGTCTGCCGAAGCCAGTTGTCCACACACTGATTTATAATCTGTACATGCTACAGTGTAAATGTTATTCTAGGCATGAGTCGGTGGTAAAGACTAGAAATTGGCTAGACTGGGTAAGCGCCCCCACTCTGCCGGCGATTTGATAAGCCCTGCAACTCACAAACTTCACCTTTAATTCTCCTGCTTCAGTTCACAATTTTGCGGGAACCAATCACAAACTGGCTTATCTATCTAGCGCGCTATTGGTGGGTTAAACACGATAACAATAGGGAAGTGACCAAGCAGCTTCAACATAGCGGCCAGCAAACCCGTTGATGGCGCCGACGCTTCTACGTCACCCGGATCGTTGGTCTGATTGGTTGAAGGACTATCCAATTGGGTACAGAGTCCTTTGAGCTACGCTTCTGGAGCAGAGAAAATACGGAGCAGATTCCCCAGAGCAACCTTCAATCTCAGATGTACCGAGCTTGGCTTGGTCTGGTGATATTGGTAAGTAGTATCCAAACTGAACCGTGTAACTTCTATCTATCTTCCTTTTTGCACTCCTGTGTATTGAAAATACTTCACGTACACGGATTTGTGGTTAAGTTAATTCATTATACCATTGTTACCCATCCCAACAACATTAATCTCTTGTCTTACCTTAGGAGTTCACTCAGTTCCTTAGTAAAAGTATCTTTAAGTATCTTTGTGAATTCAGCCCTAGGTTCCCTTAACCTACCTCTTCTACTTAGAAATTCTAGACTTTTTAATGGTAGATTTCAGTGAACCGTGTTTACCTTAAGCTAAACAGTGGTTTGCAGAAGGTTCTGAGCACTCATTCATGACACTTAGGGTTTTATACAGTCATGCAAGTTATACAGGTATTTGAGGTATCAGATTTCAGGCTTTTCCAACCCTGTGTTTGGATTTATGGGTTGGGATCAAGTTATGCTTTTGGTGTGCAGATACCGTAAAAAGAATAAAACCATGCACTTTTCAATTTAGCACAGACCAACTAACTGCGGAGGTACTTTCGCTTTCCATAAGTGTTTACACATTTCACATAAAGTTCAACTGTGCCAGATGCCTTGAAGAAGTACCATAAATCCCATGTTTGGATTCCTAATATTTTCTTGCCTTTATGACTAGTAAACCTGCCTGGCTCTGGATTTGCTAAGAAGGCCGGCGCTTTTTCCAAGCTCCAGGGTGCAAGTGGCTTTGCACTCCATCTCCATTTAGTTTTGTGCTGGTCTGTGGTGAACTGCCAGGTCAAAGTGGGGTTCTTTTCCCCGGGTTCTTTGTATTACTCAAGGGATCAAGGCATCTAACTAATGCAAAAAAAAAGATTAGAGCTGGAGATAAAAGTATTAAAATATCATTATGCTACATAAGTGTGATTGTGCAGGCTGGAGCTTGCCAAGTTTGGAAGATTTCTTTAGATTAGTTAAAAACAGATTTATTAGAACTCGTGACATGACTTACAAGATGCTTGAATGTCCTTTGATTGAATTGAGTGCAATTCCCGAACATGAAGACATTGCGTAGGCCATCAACCACTTTTTAAATAAGAAGATTCTTCCCTGCTTCACTGTTCTCCCTGGAGTTAATTACGACACTTTTAAGCCCGAAACTACCACAATGATTGGATTTGATCATGGCTGTCAACCTCCTTTCCATCTGCAGACGCAGAGAGAACAACATAATAAAACCAGATGGATGAAAATCCTGTTCTTCCTTAATTCTTCCTAAATTCGCAGCCCTTCCTTGGACCAAGTTGCAACAGGGGTTTAAACTGCCTGAGTCTCATGCTTGAGAAACGCTAAGAGGACTTTCATCATGCTTTGGTGACAGCGCCAGTAATTGGAGTGCCCTCTGCCTTTAAGCACAAACCCACATGCTGCATCTAAAGTGATTCACATCCCTTCATTATGCACAGACCCACCCACCACGGGTTAAATCTGTGGGTGCTGAAAAGTCATTTGCCCTAATCAGTCGGGGAACTTGTGACAGGACTGCATCCTCCGTGGCGGATGGATAGCTCCGCTGCTCTAGAATCCCAGTTATCTGAACAGTTAAGGACAGGCTAAACATGTCTCATCTTCTCTGTTCCACGTTGGTGGGCCCTTTCGTTTCCCTTTTGATACTTTCATAATTCAGCAACAAGCAGGATGGATAGGACAGAGAGGGAGAGTGATCAAGTCAGAGAGTTTGGGACACCCGGGAGGGGAACAGCTGTCGTTGAGATTGCTCCAATGTGTGAGCGCAAGAGAAAGAATCCTTTTGTTTCCACGCGGTTTGCCGCTTCGCCGCGGACCTTTCATGTGCACGGTGCAGACAACGGCCCCATGCATCTCGGATGAGGCAAAAACCTCAGGAAGCGCGTGCAGGAGGAGTAATGATTAGGGAGGGAGAAAGCATAAACATGTTCCAGGAAGGGAAACAGTGTGTACACGGGGAGTGAGATGGTTTAACTAATGTCGATGCTGGACAGAGGTCTCCAGAAAAAAATGACATAGCAATCTATGTGACAGTGTGGTAATGAAATACTGTTGAATTAACACATTTGAGAACACCTTGTTCTATTTAATGCTTTGTAGGAACTGTATTCACTTATCTGATGGCGATCATTTTTAAGATTGAGTGGTTCTGGGCACCCGGATGGCTCAGGTGATTGAGATATATAAATAATCTTAAAAAGCATCCTTATAAGCATCCTCATAATGACTTCTTTATTTTTCAACCCTTTCATTTCAACTCTGTTTCCTCATCCAATAGAACCACTTCATGCTCAACAACAACTTTGGAAGAGGGAACCAAAAAAAAAGATGTTACCACTAAAAATAGGCTGAATTACATTTTTTCCCCCCATATTGTTGTTGTTTTATACAAGAGCCACAACACTGCAGATAGAGTTACCAACTTCACCGTTGTCAATGTTGTGGATGAGGAAGTATACTATCCATTGTCTCTGTCTGACCACAAACGCTGAAGGGTACTTCTGTCATTTTTATGAGCCGTGCACTAGTATTAGTTTAAGAAGAAATGGTATTGGAACTACATTGAATGCATCATACACAAAGACACGTTTGATTTTTGAAGTTTGCTCCTTTTTTAGTCTAAAAGTATCATTTGACTTATGCTGCAAGTAGTCAGTTTCCAACAACACATGGTCGAAAGCCCTTTGATGATATACTATAATTTGATGCATCGAGTGGAGCTTTTTTCAACTGTAATCTGACCTTTAATCTTCAAATACACTGAACATGCACTGCGTATTAAATGCTACACCGGGAACCCAGGCTGCCTCTGCAAATGGAATGCGTTTGCAAGAAAATCCCCTGTTCCAAGAATTACGGTTTATTATCTTTCTATTGCTCTTGTCAAGCATCAAATTGTGGCTCTTGGTGCCTTCTGGGTTGTTGAAATAAACAAATGTCTTCAAGGAAACCTTGGCAAGCGGTTTCGCTCATCTTTCTAAATAAAGAGCACTCTTTTTTGTTTAGTTTTCAAGAAAGCTAAATTTATGATGAGCATTCCAAATCTATCTTCTCCTTCTCACAAATGGAGCCATGAATTTGTTTTTGTGATGTGCTATATCATTGTAGCAGGTGATACTTTTGATTGGAAATGTATCACTTGATTATGGGCTTATTTTGTGTAGGCTAATAGATTTAATGCTCTATAAATGCTCTCTTACAGCCAAGGCACCCCTACCAATAAATTCTGCATCAATGTGGACCAAATGACTGTTGTAGCCAATATTCATGTGAAAGATGATGGACCTACCCCAAATTGCCACTTGCAGTCCCCCTGAGTTCTCCATAGCTGTGTAGCCTCTTTCAGCTCATGGTTTTGGGTTTCAAGCTCACAAACTCCTAACTCATCATCCACCTCAAAACAGCAAAAATCCACAAGTTAGCGACTAGCTAGGGAGCATAGTGGAGCACTGAGCAGCTAAAACCAGACTTTTGGAAGCATTTGAAACCTACATGCAGCAGATACCTAGATGTCCAGATACCTGACTCTACATGGATGCTAATATTGCTCTGAGTCGGCATATGCTAACACACTGACAAACTGTAGCTAAGGCAATAAAGTCTACATTTTGGCTGCATGTTTAGTAGAAACGTGGCTAGTTAGCCTAGCTTGACAGTAGCCAAATTGAAGCCGGAGGAAATAACTAGCCTCCGCCAAAAGTAGAAAACTTGAATACACCTTTCCTTTAGGTTGTATCTAACGTTAGTTAGCTAGCTAGCTAAAAGTAACGTTATAAGTAACGTTATGAATACATAAATAATGTATAAATACATGTAGAAGTCAACTGGGTTTTCTGTAGAGTTCTGTGTAAAGCAACTTACCTACGAATGCAAGACGTGACTAAATAGCTTCAATGTGTAAGCTAACTGCTTGTTAAACTACAAGGTGTCCATTTTTATGTGTTAAATAAAGCGACAATGTGTTAATAAGGCCAGTTTGGAGAAGGCGCCTGACACAGCTAGCTGTTACCCACTGCTTCCAATCTTTTTGCTAAGCTAAGCTACATTTTTCCCATTAAGTCATACTTAAAAAAAAAAAAACACTTATGTCCCAGAATGTTAGTAATAAGTTAAAATTAACGTCTAGCTAGATCATATAAATTAAACAAGCAATAATAAATGAATATTCTTTTCCCTGAGGGTATGCTCTCAAATGTTTCCATTATAATGTACTTGGGTGGCAGATATTGGGTTTTATAAAGTAACGTCATAATCATCACAGTTAATCTTAGGAGACACACCTAGGCTACTCCTGTGGAAAAGTGCTACATGAGCACAGATCCTTCAAGGACATGGATACTGAGTCTACTTTTTCTACTTCACAAGGCTAAAGAATGTCACAGTATGAAAACTGGCAGTAAAAAGAGAAGGAAATGAGACATATACTGTCATATGTTTTGCCAAGAAAGCAGAGGAAAGATACTAAAACCTTCTCTATTGAGTGACATAAACCCAGCTTAATTATGCACTTTATGAAGGGCAATAAAGACCTTGTAGTCACTAATAAGTGGCGTGAATTATGGTGGCTATCCATAACTGAAATTCAAAAGAAATTCACAGCCAACTGGAAAGTAATTTCTACTCCAGAGATGCAGATAAAATCATAATCTTGTTACCCAGCGGTATTCATTTACTTCTGAGTAATCTCTCAGCTGCAAACATTTCTGTTTCTAAACTAAATGAAATGCATGTCATGCTGGAGGAGGAAAATACTGCGCTTTCTGTAAGTATACCGGCTGAGTGTGCATTTGTGGAAGGTTTGCTAATGGTTTCCCTTTTTGATTGATCAGATTTTGTAGCACACAAGGCAGTACTTATTCAAGTTAGGTATCATGGGAGACCTCGAAATGTCTCAATGCAGTAAGTCATGTCGAGCAGATGCAATTTGTACATTTAAAGAAACGCTTAGCCGATTCTAATTTTTTCTTCTTCGTTTACTATTAGTTCTGAGAGGATGGTAGGTCGATAAGGTCTATTTTGACCAGCCCAAATCATTTATATCACAACATTATGGGTTCAGACGTTGGCAGAGTAATAGCATCCTTGTTTGAGGCAGTCTGATACTGAGCATGTGGGAAACAAAATAAAAAAATAGAAAATGTGGCTTAAATAGTTGGATAAACATCTGTATCCCAAACCCTCAAGCCACCGTCGTTGCACATACTGTATATTAGCGGGAGATGTAGGACTGCAGCTGACAATTATTTGCTTAATTGATTTGATCAATCGTTTAGTCTGTGAAATCACATCTGCATCCCCATTTGAGAAGCTGGAAAAACGTTCTTTTTTTGGCCTAGCAAACGTCATTGTCATTTTTTCACATGCTGTTGCAAAAACTACTAACGTTAGAAAAACTACAACACCCACAGAATCTAGCTAGACTGGAAACAGAACATGCCCAGCAAACACACGCCGTTTGGGCTTGCGAGCCGTCCAAAGAGTAGTACCGAGACGCCGAAATGGACGCCGATAAGATTCTGGATGGAAAGTTTCCTTTTTAAAAAATACCAAATGTTCCATTGACCAGACCAAAGTGATCTGTGGGTTTTGTCGTTGTGAACTGAGCTATCATCGCAGTATGTCCAGTCTGAAATAACTCCCCCCCCCCCCCCCCCCCCCCCCCCCCGGTCTAAGTATTTTGTCACCCTTTTATTGATGGACAGTGTTACATTGTGTGAGAGATTATTTGCTCCAAGTGAGAATGTTAGTGAGAAACTGAACACTACAGTAGGTTATGTGCCAATGCTGTTTATATATATTTATATATGTATATATAGAACACTACAGTAGGTCATATGCCAATGTTTTATCGGTTATTGTAAAATTATGTGGTGGTAAATAATCCCATCATGATGCAGTACTGGCAAACAGAGGGGACTACTTGCTATAGATAAATGAGCAGGCACACACAGACATTTACCACAGGTAAAACTTATGAATGACTATTGTTGTTATTGTGATAACAACCTTATGACATATATGTAGTTAGAGCTGTCGTTGCTCCAGGCGTGTGTTCACAACACACACTGAAATGGAGGGCTGGTTCAGCTGTTGGTTCGGACATGGCATCCAAGTCATAAAATATAACACATCCTCTTGTCTGTCACAGCCATAACAACGCCCGGGTTGGCACACAGGAACCTTGACTGTCATCTACACTCACTCTCACCATCTGTCCACTACATGTCTCAAAGGCTTTGGACACAATGGCAGAAATAAAAAACAACTTGTGATTGATGTTTAATGAAAAATGACTTGATGAAACTAATCTTAAAGAGATATTGGGGTGACCTAATTTATGTCAATAATGTACAAATCTTTCCATCTGGATTGGTATTTGTCCTTCGGCGACGGGATCAACAAACCATGTACAGATTTATTTTGGTATGTCGTCTTATGATGGTGCGGAGGATCAAGAATTTAAAATGGCACTAAATAACAGGTGTGAATACTGGCTGACTCAGCCTGTGAAGCATCTTTCCTGATCTATTCCAATACTCGACCCTCTGATGTAGATCCAGCAACAACACTTGAAGAGTAAATACATACTGCAAACATGGTCAATGTAACAGAATCACTTGGTCATAAATCAAACGGGGCAGTTCTCCTGAGGACTCGTGGCCGACAGTGTCAGCAGTGGCAGTGATGAAAATGATCAGGAGCCCTGGTATCCTGATGCCGGACTGAGAGTCATGCTCAGTTTACACATGGTTGTGACCTGGGCTCACTTGTGAGTAATGGCCCTGTCAGATGAGTTTGGGTAATCCAGAGCAAAGTGGTGAGAACAAGATGAGGCACTGGGGATATTTTAAATCCGTTTGATGGCATTTCTTGTGGGGTGACGCGGAATTGCGAAGAAAAGGGATCTTCTGAAACAACTGCTCGAGTGTCAGATTTAAAACATGGCGGGATGAGCCCCCTGGGCCACATATGAGCAGCGGTTTGGGCGACATAAAGGGCGTCAAAACAGCAAGGTAATGCTTGTGGTCGGATTCAGAAATGTGTCTGTGCTTACGAACAGGCCATGTGGTAAGCAACTGGCAGTTGAGGCCTGATGTTGACAACTTTGAGGAGTCTGAAATTGAAAACCTTGTCAGTCATTCCCCCACTTGGCCTGAGGGTTGATGGTGAGAAACAAGGGTGCCTTGTTGCTTTATTTTCCTTTCAAAAGGACCTTTCTCCGGAATATGCTTGGTGAACCAAGAGTGAAGGGATTTCTGCGCCTGTCACAAGGTCATGTCGGGGCCAAGGCACTTTCAGCATCTCTCAAGATCCAAGAGATTTTGGGCCTCACACATAGAGTGCACTTGCATAACCCCACATGGAACATGACATATGACATAATTTTACTTTACGGTACTGACATTCTGAGTAGCAAAGAAGCTTGAGAAATGCCCTGAAAAGAGGGAACCAAGTTTAATTTGGGTGGATTTCAGCTGCACAAGCAATGTGGCTCTTCCATTAGTTGCCTCATTTACCGTGTGACACAAGACAAACTAGTTAAAGGCCTTTTGCGCTGCCCTGAGTCGATGGGGCATTTTCAATGTACTCAGTCAAACAGGGTCTAATTTCCTCACCATTAATCACAGCAGCCCTTTCTCCGATAGATGGGAAGACTCTTCCTGAGATTAATGTGACTGTCAGTGCATTTCAAGAGTTTAGTCGTGCTCCCCTGTGGATGCAACCAGCTCAAACTATAATCCACTTACGAAGTTTTCCCTCTATACCGACTGATGCATGGTAAACCACATAATGGGTCAAATACCATCTCTGCAATTAACCTTAAATACAAACCAGACAACCCCATGCTTGACATGCAGGGCTAAGGGTAGAAACATTACAATTTGGCCTCTGGCCTAGAACTCCGCTGCTCACTGCTAATCTTGAAATGCAAAAGTAAGAATATTTTCCTTGGTCTCCAAAATGCTTCTTAATATGCCTCGGGAAATCAAAACACACCTCAGATATTGCTAAATTACATTTAACTAGAGCAAAAACAATATCACTTTTTTGCAATTTGCGGGTGTGCCAACAAAAACTTCTGTTGAGAGCCACATTTGGCCTACAGGCCCCTCTCTGGGCAGACTTAGTCTCAATATAAAATACTGTACTGCCAAACTAGACATTCAAAAGTCTCCTCTGAGAACCATAGGCCAAATGAGTGTAGTGACCATGATGGCAGATATTAACCTGGTTGTGTTTGCTCTCACTGGGAATGAACGGCTGGACTCCGGACTATGGGTTCAGCGCCAGACATTTCAAACGGAGAGTGGAGTCACCAGTTGCTCTCGTACCTCAACGACAACCAACTCCCCCTGCAAAGACACACACCAAATCTCAATTTCCCTATCAAATCCCCCCCTTACACACACCGGCAAACACACACACTCACAACACTTGATACTGCGAGCTGCAAATATAGTGGATCAGGGCAGACCAAAATAACTGCACCAAAGTTTCTAGTGATTAGAGCAGACCCCCAAATCCTCAGAGACCACTTGTTCGCTCTCAGCAGCATCTCCAGATGACAGGATTTGGGACAGACTGTCTCACAACGGCTGTGGCTCCTCTTTAAGGATCAGGTCGTCTTTCAATCTGACAATGTGCCTTGATAGAGTTTTAATCCCTTACGATTACAGTGCAAAGAGCTTCCTATCCTGTAGAAAACAGGTGTAAGTTCAGTTTAAGATGTCAAATTTCACACAGAAATCTCTATTGGAGTGTTATGAAATGAGAATTCAGGAAGAATAGCAATGTTGATGAAGCCCAATTACACAGTCTGGCATTTTAACAAGGCTAAGAGATAACTGGCTAGCAGGTCTGTGAGGCTGTACCTTTGGACAAGGCTGCTTTGAGCTAAATGCTAACATAAGCATGCGAACATGCTCCTAACCGACTTGATGCTAATTGTAAGGAATCCTCTGGGGAGAAAATGTATGTCTGTACAAATGTTATGACAATCCATCATGACAGTTATAACTGCTATCCATGGAGCCATGCACGTAGCATGGATAAAAACAATTGTAACTCATCGATGAGATACTGCTAGAGACCGAAGTGCTGGTACTGGAGCCAACTGCCGATTGTAGTGACAGGCCCTTATAAAGCCCCCCCGTCGTGGGTCAACAAACATGCTGTCTCATGAAGACGACAAGGCCCCCATCCACACACAAAGGGATCTTTGGGATGCTGGCAATGTTGGCCCTTTATTAAGCAGGCATGGGTGCTTAAAAAGTCCAGACTCGTTGCCATGGCACCAAAAACACAAACCAAGCAATGCACAAGAAGAGGCCCATCATAAGGGCATTGACCAGAATCGATATCAGATGAAAATTTACTTAATGAACTCTGATTTAAAGGGGGTTGTGGAGAAAATCCCACATGAGGAGAGAAAGGCAATGAGAGTGAAGATGCAGAACAGAGGCAAAAGATCATGAAACACGGAGACAGTTCACTTGCCGTTTTGCGGTTTAATTTCAAGCTCTATTAACTACAAGCTAAGGGAAGACTCAACCTAAAATCACAAAAGGTTTGCTTCTTGGTCCACCAAGTTTATTTTCCACAAAAACGTTATTAGTGTTCACATATCCAGGGTCAATATGTCAGCGTGGAGGCAGACTGTGTGTTTGCCTGGCAACTCCATTACTCTCCACGTTCAATAGAGCTCTCCACACATCTTTTGTGAAACTGGAGTTCTGGTAAAGACCCCAATGCAACGAGCACGTAGACAAGAGGACCAACGAAACAGCACGTACACTATTGTACACACTTCAATGCATAGAAGGAAATATATGGTTTTTCAAAGTTCCAAATATCCCTTGGGCGTCTTTAAAAATATATTCTATTCAAAACACTCTCCATCATGGTTTATATTTGATTTTGCATACACACATTTTCCAGCATTTTATGGGGCATCTCTTTCCAGGGGCGTAGTACCTTTGATTTGTGGCTTTCCTAACCTAGGCATAGTATCAACGCTTAGCTCCCCTCCTTCAAGGATTCTGCCGCAGCTGAACATTGTGTCGTGCCAGAGACACAATACTCTCCTCAGGGCTTGGGCTTGAGCTGTTGGCAGGGATTTGGGTTTGGACACTTTAACCTGCCAGCAAATCTGGGTGGGCAGCTGGTAGTAACCTGAGCTCCAGCTGATCTACGCCAAGTTCTAACTCGGTGCAGTCCCTGGGGCACTATATCTAACCTTACAGCCTGGTGCCCGACCGTACCACGACTGTCTGAAGGCTTTGCTTTAAAATGCCACACAAAGACAGCATTGAGTGCCTAAATAAAATGGGACACCATAATGTCTTTCTCTTAAATTAAAACAACCAGCACTTTGTGGAGTGATCAGGAATTAGTGGCATTAGAAAAAAAAAGCAATATCTTAGTATGGGTGGTCAAAAAGACCCAAACATGTATACATAAAGTAATTAAATTCCAATCCACAATCAACAAGTCAAGTGTGACCTGTACATTGATCAGCAGCGTTCGCTTTAGCTCTAGGCTCTGAAAGCCCTCCAACATTTCATTAACATGGGCGGGTTATTCTCCCCATCGATCTTGAATGATGAAACCCTGTCCACCTACGTTAGATTTTCTATCTTGGCCGGGACTTGAAAGAAGAGTGGAAGGGTGAGCGATGAGGCGTCCGTGATCCAGCTCCCATTTAGGCATTACCCTTTAAGACTATTACGCACACTCAGAGCAGGATTACAATTGCAACAACACATCATCAGTAGGGTAAAAACCTGACTCCCGACGGTCTAAACCCAGCTCCCATTCCCTATTAGTGGGGGAACAATCACACATAGAACACATAATACATTCTGCATTACAATTATATAAGAAGAGCCAACATAGAACAATCTAATAAATACCAAATTTCAATATAAAGCACTAAAATGTCTGTCAATCACATGTGCTAGCAGACACATACACACCCAAGCTACAGCCAACAGCCAGTTAGCTTAGCATAAATATTAGAAACAGCTAACCTGGCCCTGTAAAACAGTAATAATATCAAGAATAAACTCACAGATGAACTAGTAGCTAAGCGTCTTCTGGCTGTAGTTTCATATTTAAGGGACAGATGCATTGGTATCGATCTTTTTATCTAATTCGGCTGGAAAGCGAATAAGTGCATTGTGCAAAATGTTGAACTAACTTTTAAAATACACAAATGTAAACCATCAATTTGCGTTTCAACTGATGCATTCTGATCAAATACAGAACCCCCGAGGCTGTACACACTGTATAACATCAGCACTGGCTGGCAGCAGTGTGCTGTATGAGGTAGTGTTCTGAGAAAGGGTGGAGGTATTCCAGGGTGTAATGTAGTCATAGACAGCGGGCACTTTCTCCCCAGTTGCCTTTGGTATACAGCTTGAAATCCAAGAACAACACCAAGCTGGGTTCAAGAGTCAGAGCGTAGCCTTGTCCGGTCTCGGTGCACCGGTGTTTGCAGACAGGGCTTACTAAGACCATCGGCGTCTATCTTATGTCATGATGACGAAAGGCCGAGACTTTGTCAAGAACTACCCGGCCACGTTGATCTGACCTTGTTTGCAATGTGCATAGAGCTCCCTGAGGAAAGATTTAAAACCCTCTCTCCTGAAATATCAATATTTGCAATACATGGCATACTTAACCTGCATTTCATAGTAGGATTTTCAAATTGCACCACACTTATATACGATATACATGTGTTGCGTCTAGAGCAAAGTGGTAAATAACGCCGTTCTTTTTTTTTATTTGAGGGATTAAACACGTGTGTTGTCGCTTTAAACCACCGGTCATATACCTGCCAACCAACTGTCAACAGCCGCGACGTGCAGTAAACTGCCAGGGGATTGATTTGGCAGTAGTGCACAGTTCAGACACAGAACCAGTTTTCAATTATTAGTGCACAATGTTAACTGACAGACGACATGGCCGCCGCTGTGGAGAGTGCAGCTGTTAAGTTCGTTGAATCGTGTAAATAATACAATGTCAGTGGCATGAGTGTGCGGCTTTAAGCACCCATGGGAAAATCATACAGTGAGGGGACCATATTAGGAGGAAAGAAATTACGTGACGCAATGTCAAAGCAGCAAAAGAGTATTAAATAAATTTGGCACATGTCAGGAGTAGGAATTGAGCACCTTACTGTACCTTTAACATAAGTGTAAATTAAATCAAATCAGACCAATTATCCTATAAAATCAGATCCCAGTTTAACTTGGATGACCCACTGGTCACGTGATTGTTATAAAATAATGGGCTGTAATGCATACTCAACGCTCACATGACAGGGCCGTAGTATCAAAAAGTAGGTTTGCTAAAAAAGGAAAAGGTACACAGCTACTGTTATGGCTCTCATGTTCACAGCTGTCCACGCCTAGTTGGCCGACATCCCCCTCCCCCCCCCCCCTCGTCTAAAAACGTAACTGCAGCTTCTCCAGGCGTCTTCCTGAGGTTTAAAACTCATGAAGGTTAGTACAATACTTTTGCAATTTACTGAAAGACATCATATCTACCTCGTAAATGTTCAAGTTCTACAAACAGGCCTGCTTATGAAAAGCCATCCTTGTATATTTATGAACCTTGTATGTAGAAGTAGTGTTGAAACCCAGTCTGCCATGTATAGTTTTATACACAGAACCGTGCCACAGTGACTTTATTGAGAGTGAATGAATGAATAAAATCATGTTCTGAGTAATTGTACTGCTCTAACTAGACAGGTAACCTTCCTGCCAGGAGAGATCAATGACTACCCTCAATAAATCTGCTCGCTGTACCTTTCCATGAAATTGCTTCTTTAACACCATTGAGGTTATCCCTAATCCTTGCAGTAAAAAAAAAAAAAGGCTGCATTTCAATTCAGTGTGTGAAATTGAATGTGAGGAGTCCACCTATGCAACATTGGACTCCTCATCTTTAATTAAAAAAAGTAAAATCACAGGCAGATGAAAAGGGCTACATTGCTGAGGGACATTTCTTAGGGAAAACTTATGTTTATTAAATTATGGGGGATCCACATGCAAGCTGGTCTCAGTTAAGTCCAAATGTTTTCAGCATTGAGCCCAGTTGTTGTGGACTTCGGAGGGAGCCAAAGTAGGAACGGGTGCCTGCTAGACCGTGTGCAAAACAGAGCGAGCTTCGAGCTAAATTCATCAAAGGGTACATGAGAGACTAATTTCAAGAAGGTGTGAGATGATGCCTGGGATAAACAGTTACTCTGCATGTGTTCAACCCATCAATCAGCCCAATACATTTGGGATTTGAGCGAAAAGGGGGAATCAGCTGCTGGCTGTGAGTGTTGATCCTGAAATTCCAAAAGCAGGTGTTGGCGAATGAACCGGTATACAGGGTCTGGTGGGTCTTTCCCACATGACATGTCCCCACACGGAAGCGTAGCATGTTGTACACATGTACAGCTGTTGCAAATGGGGATGGGGACCGAAATATACACGCTTAACTTAGGCTACTAATTCAGACATTCTGCACAACAGGGTTCCTCATTGAGCTCTTCCATTATCACCAATATTCCCTTCTGGCATCTATTGCAAAGGATGGATATGCAGAAAACTCGGCCTCTGGGGATGACACTTATAATGGACATAGCTATTATAGCCTAGCTTTGATATGTAACTGCCTTTCCGGTTAGTATTTCCGGTTAGCCTGGTGCTAGAAACAAGAACCTGATTAGAACATTCCAGAGTTACAGTCGTGTTCTAGCGCTAAGCTAGACGCCATCACTAAGCCCATTTACATGTTCATGCAACTCTAATATTACACACCGCTACATCAGATACACAAAGCAGCTGCCTCGCTGCAAAATGTAACATGGGCCATATAGCTGAGGACTCTGGGGTTTGAGTGTGCGGTTCAACGAACAAAAGAAGTATTGATTACACCACGTTGGGTTGTTTCTCCCTGAAGGTTGCTAATAGTTCCCACATTGTAAACGTTTCACCACAAGCCTTCATTCAAGGAGATGTTTCCCAGAAGAAGGGGCAGCCGCTGGCACCCGTCAATCCCAGGGTACGAGAGTGTGTTTTGGCCTGACGGTGCCCGTAACTCAAGAGCGAGAACAAGAGGATGGAGGGGGGACAGGACTGCTGAGGAGGAAGAGAATCCATGTCCCTGCAGCTTCACGCCATAGCACATGAAGCGGTTCCACAAGATTTACAAAATGTTTCACAGGCCAAGGTTTTGTACCACATTCACAAGGAAAAGACACAAAGAAGGCAAATGTTCTATTCTGGTTTCAGGCAAAAAAAACTAAATAACACTTCATCTTCTATATAACCCATGACACTTATGTCTCTTGGCTTTTCTTGATGGAGACAGAGAAACTGGCATCTCGTAGTAGTTTGCTTATTTAAGGCCGTTTGAAGAAACCATATATTGTGTGCACCAGCCAGAACAATTCATAATGCATGTAGAGGGAGTCAGTGTATCCAACGCAGTTGTAAAAGGTACAAATTTGACATTGGTGTTTATAGAAATGACCTGCTGTGGAGAGTTGACCGGGGTTGTTTTCAGGTTCCAAAGCCAGCTGGAGACTAATCTCCTACTTCACTTTGCAACCACACCAACACTCCAACAAATGTTGGGTATGTGTCTCATTCTCAGACCATTTCGGAGCAGTTACTTCAGTAACTTTGACCTGGTCATGTGTAAACCATCTGGTTTACTGCTATATAGTGCAGATGCATCTCACAATGGAGATGCTGCAAATAGTATTGTTAAGATTTCTTTCAGCACCATCTCTCTGGGACTTAAGCATCGCAACAGATGGGCAGAAATCTCATGTTTCTCCTCCCTGTTACTATTTCAGTCAAGTGTTGTTCTGCTGCCTGCCTCGCGATTCTGACGACAGCTCTCTAAGGTCAAAGGCCTTGTCCACTCTAAGGGGCACCAGACCACAAACAAGTGAGTAGCCATTTCCCAGCTTCCTCTTCTGTGTGTCAGCGCTGACGTCAGAGCGTGGTATCTGTGGCATCTCCAAAGAGCCTTGAGTATTTGGGAAAGGTGGCGATTGATAGATGAGCTAGAGGAGTCATCAAACGTGGTGCCAGACAGCAGAGTCTCCCTGTCTGGCTGTCCAACCGACAGCGTGTCCAGTCTTTGGCAGAACGCTTCAAAGTTGAGTGGCTGACATGATGCCAAGGTGCTGAATACAAGTGTGTGTTGACCAAAGGTCAGTGCAACCTGGAGCTCAGCCACCAGCCTGCATTCATCTTGGTATAAGTCCAATATTTTAAACGGTAGCACCAATTAAAAATCTTAGGGCATTTTCACGCCTATAGTTCGTCAGTTGATGAGTTTGTGAACTTGGATTAGTTTGGTTCACACCTGGAAAAATCCAAGCGCGCCAAAACACGGCATTACAAATCACACAAGGACAATCCCTCCTCTTATTGGCCGGCTGTGTCTGGGACGGGAAGGAAATCCTGTGTGGACTAGTGGGTATTTCTTGCATCTCCATGGTCAAACCAGCTCATTTCATTTAACGAGCGATGGTACTAGGTCTGCTCTGGTCACCGAGATCTCGCTCTGCTTATTTGTCTATTTCTATTTCTGACTATTTCTGTTAGAGAAACATAGTAAGCTGCCACAGTTTGGCGCTCAGACTGGCGGAGTATGTATAGTTGGTGCTGTTTAAGGGATCACGTATTCCCCATAAACGAACCGGACCAAAGTCCGATTGCCACCGAGACCACCTTATTAAGCAGGTCTCGGTACGGTTGTTTGGTCCACTTTTGGTGCCCACCCGATGGCGATTGCCCCGAACTCAAGTAAAACTTAAAAAAACTAAAGAAAGCAGGTGTGAAAGTGCGTTTAAAAAAGTTTAAAGGGCTAAAAACAGAGCCATTCAGACAGAGGGAAAACAAGTACAGTATATTTAGACAGACGGTATGAGAAACGCATGTAAAAATGTTCTAATAGAAACCAAAATCCAAAAAGTAAAGTATGAACCTGAAGATAAGCACAATTGGCACCGTGAAACAAATTTTGTCGTTATGAAGTACTGTCTTTCAAATTGACCCAAAGAAACACAACGTTTGATGATTCGCAGAACTATAAGTAGTACTCTGACCTCTGATTGATAATTTGGCTTAATTTGTCAACCATTGTTGATCATGCAAAGTATAGTAACCCTATCAGTGCTTTCTTTTGTGTCCAAATCTACAAAGCTGCCAAAACTCACAAGCCACTTGCACAAACCTGGCTATTTATCACTTCAAGCTGTTTCAGGACGGTGAAAGAAAACACCCAGACAGCATCCTGTAGCCAGTGGAGCAGACCCTCTAAGGATATGGACATTAAGCTTTTGGCTTTGGGGTAGCAAAAAAAACAAATGACCATGAAATAAAAATCATTTGAAAAATCCTTAGAGAAAACAGAACATGATCCCGCAGGATTAGGGCAGGAACCAGTGTAGCCAGTGGAAGAGGTGGCACAGAAGTCCTAATTGAGGCTGTCAGGATTTGATGTGGACCACTGCGCAGCTGCAAGGCGAGTGGACTGTCAAAATGTCCTCAGCGAGCACCGGCAAGACCGTTTAAGTAGAAGATGGACTAGAATATTTCAGCAGGACAGACTGACGATTTCATTCTCCAAGGTGTTACATAAAAAGGCAATCTGTAGTTCCACAGGTACCCAAATAAAAGGTCCTACACAAGTCAGGTAGTGTTGGGTTCAAGTGCATCAGAGCGTAGGGGTGCGTTAAGCATGTTATGACACAACCAGGTGATTTTACAGCATGTATTGGGCTTGACTGATGATTTAATAACTAGCAAAGCAGGACGAATGCTGCAACACGGGTAGCATAACGCGCACTATGGAAGCCGTATCCTGTTGACACCCCTCGAGGGTAAACACGGACAAAGAACACACAAGACAGGCTTTTCAGCTCCCCCCTCTCTCAGTCATCAGTTTTCTGTTTTGCTGGGACGCTCTCCCCTTCTCTTCTCCCTCCCAGCACAGCCACCCTGAAGGGGCGGCAGACATGCACCTGTCTGTGGGGATTCACGCAGTCTCGCCCGGACCCCGTAAACCATGATTCAATCTATTCACAAAGCGCGCGGGGCAAGTGTTATCTATCTATGTTCAGACAAAATAATTCATCACTAGACTATTGATTTGCAATCTCCGAGCAATTTATAGACATGAATCAAATGTGGGATTATTTTTGTTATAGTTCAATGACATGCTTTGTTGAATAATCAGTCTTGTTTTTTAGTCAAAGAAATAGTCCAAAGTCCAGTGGTTTATGTTTATTTCTCAGACTTTTAGTTAATAAATGATGAATGTAAATGATTTTACAAGACGCCTCCACAGGGATCTTCACAGGTTACCAAAATTATGGTCACTTTATTTTCTGTCGATAAACTAATTAGACAAAATGTCAGCATCGGTCTAACGAACACCTCAAACATCTTAATTGACAATAGAGTGGATGCTTTCTCAAGCTCTGATAACTATAGTAGTGTTACAGTAACACATGTTTTGAGTTTTAAAGACGACTTTTTACAGCTGGACTACATTCCAAGTGTAAGCTGTGGGCTTGTGTCAGCTTAGTGGACATCTATCCCCCCCACCACCTCATTTTAAATAAAGGTGTTAATCCTCAATCTTGGCAGCCATATAGACACATGCTAATCCCATATTTAATGATTGCTAACGTTTGTCCTGTTCTTCAGGGAGAGCTTGTATTCTTCAAATATTTGCTGATACATAGATGAAAATTCAAATGGGTACTAACAATAACTGCGTGCCTATTAAATAATACTTGGTTGATTGACTGTATCCGGATCCGACATAGTGGATAGTAATGGATTGAAGGTGTTGACTGAAAAAGACCATACAAAAGTTAATTTAATTATGACATAACAAGTAAAAAGGCTGTTCAATTCATGCCTTTTCCAACACTTCCAGCTTGCTAATGTAAAATAAAAATCTGTGAACCCCAGCTGGTGGCCTCGTAACCATCAACCATTCGTTAAAAGACGCTTCTGGCTCATTATTATTTCTAAGTGTCATTTCTTTCCTGAACAGAGCCTCTGTTGTTTCCAGTGACATGCGTGGTGCGCCACATTCACTTAATAAAGCATGCCGACTTCCTCGCTCCCCGGTGTGCCTGCACGGCCTCTCGGAAGACTGTGGAGCGTGAGGAGGAAGGAAGGAGGCTATAAAAAGGACACTAAAAAGACGGCAAGGCAGGGGAGTCAGGCGAGCCGTGCCCTGCTTGGCTTGTTTACCACAGGCTCCCGCTAATGTGGAACCTTAAAAGCTTGAGTGCGGTTGATTTGCTTCACATGCAAGAAGGTGTGTGAAAACCCAAAAACTGGACCTTGCTGTGTTTAACCGAAGCCTCATGTGGTCTCTTTACAATTATTTGATTGAGTAATGGTTTACAAGGGCCTTTCTGTGTGAATCTGGGATATTTTATCCCTGATGTGTGCAATCCTTTCTTACTGGTGTCTCCTTGCTTTTCTAGAGGAATATTACTAACCAATCTGTGCCTCCTTATGAAATACACAGAAACCTGCTCACTGCAACTGTGTAAACCGGGAAAAAATATATCCACCGTGACGTCTGAGATAAAGTCAAGACACGGTCTAGTCTGGGAGCGCCATGAGAGGATGGTTTGAGTGAGCCGACAGGAGCACGAGCAGGGGACCACATGAGAGGGGCTGGGATGGAAACCCCTCTGCACACGCTGCAAATCAAAGCGAGGCCAGGGAAGTGTTTTTCCACACACTTTACAGAGACAGGGAGGGACGGACCCAGACACCAGAGCAGTCTGGTCTGCTGGGAAGGTCTTGGAATTACAACATGTGCTCTGTGTAGGAAAACACTACGGCAGCTAACAGGTCAAGAAAAGAGGTTATGATGGTGATGAGCTATTAAAAAGAGATTGATATGACTTAAGATTTGTATACAAAGATGATTAAATTAGATGGCTTAGGTTCAATTGACAAAGAGGTGTAGCAACAAGACCTAAAAAGTGTCATTCTGATGTATTTTAAAAGTGTTGGTCATCATTTCTATCAATTCTGATCAAATTAGCTTGAAACCGCTAAGACGTGAGAATGGGCAGCAGCACAGGGCAAAAATTACACATTATATATTCATATATATATATATATATATATATATCAAATCTTGATTAGTGAAGCTTTGAATGTTGTTTGCTAATGTTTTCGTGAAACAAGAAAGTGAAAATGGTTCACTTCTTCCAAAATATTTAAATTACAGTGAAAGGGTCAAACACTTGTCGTAAATACATAAGCAATAAAGTTTATGCTAATTTCCCGAAATATGACAACGTGTGCAACGCCAGCGCAACTGTTGCATGTAGCATCTAAGACATCTCCAGGATTCATGGACAAGCTCGCTCCTGTACAGCCTGGTTTTTGATTAAAAAGAAAAAAGAAAAAAAAAACAGTGCCAGCATTGATACCGAGGGCAAATATTGACTCCTGCTGGACGATTTCACCGTGGCCCGGGGCAGAAGCAGACCTGGTCCCAGGTCTGCTCCCCACACCTGCTGTGGTCGGCGGCCTCATTTGCACCAGCACCCGTTTGAAATGTCTGTATGAGACTCAGGCAAGCTGCACAGGGCTCATAGGTACACACACACACACACACACACACACACATATACACAGTACAGACATATAGACACCAACACCCCCTCTTCTCTGTTTCATCTCCAGCCCAGGTTTTTCGAGAGTCTGACAGGGGCTGCTTTCTTGGTAAAAACTAGGAGCGATGCCAACAGTCTGTCTGACCTTGCATTTCTATATACACACACACACACACACACACACACACACACACACACACACACACACACACAACAGCCAAACAAGCTACAACACCCAACTGACATATTCAATATTTTAAGACATTAATATATGGCAAAAACCGGACCTGCTTCATCCCTGCAGTCGTTTAGGGTTTCAGAGGCTTCTATTGGATAAGAGAGAGCAGGTAGCTAGAGAATACCAGACATTAAGTCCCACTGACACACTGCTGGCTCACTGGAGAGAAAACACCACCAACACAGGGGAATTACTGGAGGAATCCTTTGCAGGACTTTGACATTTTGTCACAGCGGATAAAACAGTGTACCATTTACCATCATCAAAGCACGCCGCACAGTAAACTCTCAGAGGGCCCGCTATTTTCATGAACCATTTAATGTGGCCTCCTAAGGCATTTATGTAAGTCATCATTCTGAAGAGTCACAGAAAACTCTTTTTGCAGAGAGCATGCTAAAAAAAAAACTGTTTTGTTTCCTGTCTCCAACTTTGAAGCAAAGAAAAATCCCAATAAATCTTTTTTTCTGAGGCCTGTTTGAGGGATTCGGTGACCTGAACCTTCTCATTGGGGGATCCATATCAGCGGCGCACACACAGGCAAAGTCACTCCGTTTCTGTGTTTGTCATTGCTGCTTCATTTCGGGGTTTTTGTTGTTTGGCCCAGTCAATAAATCAAGTCAATAGCTGTAGAACCACAGCTTGCTTCCCTATTCCCCTCTCATTGAAAGTACAGAGAGCCTCAGGATGAAGAGGCGATTGGACAAAGTAGAGGAGGGGGCTGCGTTGGTAGAGGAAGGGATGTCATGGTTTGCTTGTAAAAGATTGCTTTGCTCCTGGATGAAATCAAACGGCTACCCAGGTCGTCTATGTGGTAGCCGTAGCGGAGGGGAATGGATTTTTGAGCAGATAAGCATCGTCAATTAGAGAATATTTTTGCAATGGCTTGCTTTGAGCGAGGGGAGATCTCATTTGAAGAGTGCAGAAAACAGGGGTGTGGGGGGGGGGGGGGGGGGGGGGGGGGGGGGGGGGGGGGGGGGGGGGGGGGGGGGGGATCCTGGCAGCCCAAGTGCAGACAGCAGCACAAAGAGGCAATCCGAGTGAACAATTATTAGGCCGCACCAGACTCGACCGGTTTGTGTGCACATGGGAAATTCTTTAGCACATGGCAATTAAACACAAGGCGGGTCGGGACGGGCCTTGATCGCGACCCAAATTTTTGACATCAAGAGGGGGCAGCAGGGCCTTGATGATGTTTTGGTGACTTTTGCGTGGCCTGTTTAACGAGCAATTTGCCTCGTTTTCAGTCACTACCCTTCTGTTTTGTGCCTCTGTGTTGTGGATGTACGACACTGAACTTCTCTTCCCAAACTTTAGTTTTGATCATTTCAGGAACAATTGGTGGTAAAGGAACACATTTGTTCAGTAACACAAGTAATGGACTAAATGTTAAGCATGTATATTACTGTATTATGTCCTTTTGTTTTTGTTCATATCATTATCTTTAAAAAAAATAGTTCCGAATTTTGTGAATACAACCGCAGTCCAGTTGGTTTGGTTTAAAAAGGTGTTGATCCTGTGCCATAATATTTGTCTATGACTTTGCTCAGGATTGCATAATGTGCAATCAACTTTTATTCAAAATGTTTTCATTATCTCCTCCAGCACTGGTTCTAAAGACATGAATCTTCCAACAGAAATTAACAAAATTAGATTAAATAAAGATTAAGTGAATTACTTCCTCAGACTTGTCGGATTGAAATTTGCCCTACTTTGAAATTAAATTATACATCTCAAATTAAAGGCTCTGACACCAGATCTGGTGAGGCATTAGCAGTCGCGGTGCAAACGAGGGAAGTCGTTTCTCCACTTCCTCTCGTGTTGACTTTGGCCGGCACACGCTAATCCGAGAACAGGCCGGCAGGGAGCACTTCACCTGGAGCCGAGTGTCAGCGAACTCTAAAGAGAGAAATGGAGTAGGAATCCATTTTTCTTCTTTTAACCCCCTTGAGTGTTGCCCCTTTGCACTTGCAGCACATCTCAGCCTCTCAGTGTGCTGATCTCACAAGCCGGCGTGAAACCACAAATTAAAAAATTAAAAATGAATATTGAACCCCAGTTCACAATCCAACTCTGCATTAAACTGCTGGGCAGGTTTCTTCAAAACGATTGCATTCAGAATGTCAGCTGAAATTCAGGCTAATATACTGTGTTAACCCTTGTGTTGTCCTCAGGTCAAATTGACCCGTTTCTAAATGTTTTATATCAGAAATATGGATTTCTTTCAACCAAATTGCCCAAACATAACATGGATGATTCCATACTTCCTTCAGGTGACATTAATGATGACTTTTATTGAATTATTTGGGCGTTTTATTGAATTTTATAGCCTTTGAATTCTTTTTTTTAATGGTTTCAAAACTAAACTTTGACATTTATCCATCTTAAATCCACTCAACATCCTCAGATCTTGACAATTAGTCAAAATAATTCATAATTTCTGCCTTTTTAACTAAAAACTTATGTATGGTGTGATATATATAAGGTTTGATGACCATGAATTCCAAGAATAAGTGTAAAACCTGTTATTAAACCAGCTCAGGTTTTTTTTTAAAGAAAAACATCGGAAAAAGCACACAAAGAAATGTCATTTTCAATTTTGACCTTGAAGGAAACGTTCATGGTTAACGGTAAGACGACACAAGGGTTAACATGAAAAAAAATTCTCTAATGATTTCCAACTTCTGTTTTTCCATATTTATTTTTATTTGGATTAACAGAAATGTCCGTAAACTTAATTTTCTGCCAGGACATTAGCCGTTTTTCAAGGATTCGTTTCTTATAGTATTCATATCTGGCAAATTGACATTTTCTTGCCATTACCACCACCAGCACAAAGACAACCACATTCTTCAGTCAGATTTTAACAGTTGGCGATCTTATCGTATTCACTCCATCATGAACAGCCGAACGATTTTGCACTCATTCCTGTAATATCCACCTGAGCAGGGATTGGCTAGATTAACTATATCATGTCACTGAATTCAGCAGCATTGTCCTAAACTGCAACTGGAGCTCAGGCTGGTACGATGGAGATTTATGGGTATGACATTCACAAGCAAGCGAGCTCATAAGCTCCTATGGGACTCTGTCTTTCTTTGGTTTAAATCTTGAGTTGCACTGAGTTACGTCGTGTTATTCCCTGCTCTCACTCAGACGAAACCTACACCCTCGTATTATTGGGCCCTGACATTTGCAGCAACACAGATGCTTCGCCAGCTCCTTCCAACTGACCTCCACCCTCAAAAAAGTGCCTCCAAGTTCATAGGTGGGATAGCCAATGGTGCGTGAATAACTGCTTTAAGAATAACAAGTACACGATCAAGTCTTTCACACTGGGGATCTGCCTGCAAAGCCACACGTGTGCAAGACTTTCCCTCTCATTTATTATACTGCATGCAAGGAAAAAGCAAGTTGAAGCTGACAGCGAATGCATGCTGAGGCTGAAATCCAATAGTCAATTCGGGTGTCAGTATGTTTATGAAATATTCCATATTCTCTAAATTGATATTACACATGCATTTGGCACTATGGGGAAAATATACTAATCATGTCACTATCTTACCCTGGGCACCAAAAATACTGTGGCAAGTTCAAACTACTGGCATGTCATGTCATGTTTAATCAGCTGTGTACGTCATATAAAGTCATGTCTCTTCTCTAAAAAATGTTCCGATGGCTCATGTCATGCAGAGGCATGGAGAATGCATGGAGGGGTTTTATTTTGAAAAGAAAGGGCATGGTGATGAGTCTCCACTCATCTTTCGGTGTTTAACACTGATCATTTCTACCTGAAGCACTTCCAATCAGTCATGCTGACACTCACTATTATCTGCCATAAAGGAAAAATCACCTACCATTTATTAGTTTAACAATAAGACAATAAGAAGTAACCTCGACAACCCACCTCTAGATTAAGTCATAATCATCCAGTGGTGCTGTGTCTTTGCAAAAAAGTAAATTTCCCACCATTTATAAGTGACCATGTTGTGTGCTGTATTGTCAGACTATACATTCATTTGCACACAACCTGTGAAAACACTGGGGGGGGTTAGGGTTAGGGTCCATTTAGCCCGGAGGCTTGCTCCAACCTAGGTCAAATTCCTCATATGTGTCAAATAAAGCTGATTCTGATTCTGAATTAGGTAGCAGACTTTGCATTATTCATCTTTGGGCATCAACAGGTGCCCCAGAGGGCATTGTGGTCACTCTAGATCCCAATCTAAAACTGCCATCAAATCAATGTCTGTGCTACTAGGGCTGGCTACCCAATGCAACACTTTTTAAGCACCAACCGGATTGCCTCCAGTATCAAAAAATGCCTCGTCATTCAAAAACAAATATGAAGGAGTAAATCTCCTCAAGTCGGATATTTTGGATGCAACATTGTTCCAGAACTGACCGACAGGAGAGCCCTTCCAGGGGGCAGAAAGTGCCATTTAGAAAGATTTTAAGGTACATAAGGATCTTTGGTGTTGCTTTAACTTTGTGTTTCAGTAACCCCTGAGATGTGAAACTGCTTGAGATAGTAGCTCATAGAGATGGCTCATTAACCTGGCCCAGACTAGGCCCTGCATGTAGACTGGTAGACAGTGGTAACTGTTTGCAGCGTCTGTGATTCAGAGCATTATCACCGTTCCATTACATTGGCAGATCATTTTGCCCAAAGAGACTTTTTCCCACTATTAATAGATGCCCTGCTCTGCTATGTATTATAAGATGAATATTAAGCTGAAGACATATCAGTGCTATGACAAATTGACCAAAACAGAAGAGATAGCTCCTCAAACAGGGCCTTAACTTTGAGTGTTAGGGCACTGGAGATGATACACAAAAGATCACAAATGGTTACTGGCGGACGCCGCTCCATGCAACCGTGCATTTGCACGGCTCTCAGACACTGAAAATCATCACCATTGAAAAGGGAACTCCCTGCTGAGTTCAATGACACCTAACACAAGTCTCTACGTCATACATTTCAATAGACAGGGGGCGTGGCCAAATCATAGGGGGCGGGTCAAACCATCACCAATGAAAAAGGAAATCTTTGCTGAGTTCATTGATACCTCACATAAGACTCCACCTTAAAAGGGTCACCAGTTATGAAATGGGGCGTGGCTTTAGAAGAGGGGGCGGGCCAAAGCACCACCAATGAAGAAGGAACTCTCTGCTGAGTTCAATGACACCTCACACAAGACTAACTTAAACGGTTCAAATTGTATTTAGGGGGCGTGGCCTTAGGTCGTGGGCGTGGTTAAAGGCATAAACCGGCTCAGCATCACATGTAGACCACACATATGTTTCATGTAAATCGGATGATGTTTGTCAAATAAGGCTGATTTCCTGTTGCCAGTTGGTGGCGCTATCTCCAAAAGTCAATATTGGCCTGTAGATGTCCTCACATATCATATATTTCATTTATATGTCCTATATGTCCTCAGGCCTGGACTCTTGGTGATTGTGGGAAATTTCAAGCAGATACGACAACGTACACTGTAGTTACAGCTTTCTGCTTCATCGCTAAACACTCAAAATGGCCGCCTTGCCACGCCTACACTGTTTGACGAAAGGTTTTCTTTTAATAACTTTTCATCTTTAAGGTCTTTCGATGATACAGACTGAATTTGAAGTCAATCTGATGAAATCTTTCGAGTTCGTTAGAGTCTGGCACCTTGACTTTTAGGCCTAGTTCGTTAAAGCACGACATGTGGAATTGGCCAAAATCGCACTAATTTCGAACTTTCCATTCAAAATGCCGGACTTCCTGTTGGGTTTAGGGTATGGCTTTCATAGCATTTTATGTCCGTCCAGCCATGCTACATATGTGTACCAAGTTTCGTGAGTCTACGTTAAACGTACTGCAGGGGCTCAATTTTCTTAATTTTGTAGGGCGACCCAAATTTGGTGAATTTTTGAATATGTTAAGCCCCTCAAAAAGGCAATTCATTTGTAAAATAATAATTCCTTCAGTTTCCATAGGGACTTCGTCGCTTGGGCCCTAACAAGTAATCTGTATGTCGAGTTTGGGTCATTATGTTTATGTAAATGAATACATTTGTGTACTAGAAAGCACTAGAATGCTTTAAAAGGCAATGTTTTGGACTTATGTGTGTGCATCATTGGGATGATACATTCAGCATCGCATCATTATACCATTATGTTTGGGAGGGAAGGCTATAAAATATGTATGAGCTATTCTGATTTACAACTCATAACATTTCCACTCGGTATGCCTACTAATTCATTCAAAGCTAAGATGCACCAGCGCATGAATGCACAAACCCATCGTCCTCGGAGTGAACAGCATGAATCCAAATGAATGACATTATCGACTGAGATCATCTTTCCTCAGCAGTGTGCACTGGAACGGGGGGAAAATCCTCCCTTAAGTTTGAGGATTTCAATTCTTGTGACAATATTTTTGCATAAAAACCGAATAAACCCATTTATTTACAGTCAGCAAAGATAGCTTTTGGCCGTAACCCCCCGGGATCGGCCCACATTTGAGCTTCATTTTGGCTTTTCCCAAACATATGTCACAGAGATCCAGGTCCATGTTTTATGCAGTCTATACAACACACTCAATCTAATCATCACCATTTTATTCTTAAAGAATAAGACAGAAGCCACTAAAGTCATATCACAAAGAAATCCATCCCTTGACCGGCCTGCTGTGCTTAGTTACTGTTGCTAAGATATACACTCACTGTGCAGGGAAAGGGTCAATTAGTTCATGATTTCATATCTCCTACTAATTCATGCCTAGTCTTACATATTCATAATATAATTGTGTGGTAGGTTAGCCAGAGTGGCTAGGATGGTGGTAGGTAGGCAGAGTCAGACATTGTATGTTTCCAGAGCTGATGATTTATCCCAGTGGTCTGCAGTCAATGGATAAGTAAACAATCAAAACATACAACAATTACATATTCCAAAAAAGCAGCAGCACTAACAACAGGCATGCAAGCCTCCCCTCCATGTCCTTTTTCCCAGGAGCACAAATCCTTCCATTTATATAGGGTTGTCAATTAACAGCCCTGTGATTCAGTCCATATCATCCTAAAGCAGGTTGATCTACTCCCTAAAATTAATACCTTACAATCTCTCAACCTATGGAACTTTGTTACCAGTTCCCTCCTCGCTTACTGGCTGCAGAACAGGTCAGGGTTATTCATGCCTTTTTTATATAATAACCAAAAACAACCAAAATAAACATTTCTAAACACAAGAAAACCCTCTACTTGGTTTGGCCCGGTGATGTCATCCATGACCACCCTATTCCTATAAAACAGGAAATACCCACTTCGTCACAAATTGCCAGGCCAAGAGCAGGTTAGTTGGTTAAAAGTTCTGACAATTTTAAAACAGGTCCGTAAAAGTAGACCAGCATAGTTCACATTATTAGCAAAAAATTATTATAGTGTCCCAAACTAGTACCTCCATATAGGACTACAACAACCCTATTTTTAAGCAGCCATACAAAGCATCAGCACCGTTTATCAGAAATTACAATTTAACCAGTCGTCTAGCCTGCTCGGCCCATATCAAATGGCAGCTCAATTAAATTAAAGTGCCCAGGGTTGCCTGTCTCACCGCTGGCTTTCCCAGGCCTTAACTGTGGCTTACACAGCTGTTTCTATCCTCTTCTACATCAGATAGAACGGGAGGGGCCCTGAACGCACCGCTGTCGCTGCGACCAGACCATATCGATCCATCTTTACCGAAACTGACACATTCCCGTAAATGTTAAATTGGCAAGTTGCCACCCCCCCGGGCACTATTTTCTTTAAACCAGATTATTTCACTGCATGTTCCCAATTAATCACAACTAAAAGGGGAAAGACAAAAAATTTTCATAAATAATGGCGGGTGGAAATACCGTTACATAAGCCTTGATTACAAAACCGCGTTCTACACCATTTTTAACATCACGGCTTGTTGAGACAATTGAGTATGAGCGGCTTCAATCCAGTTTTTTTCATGCGTTCGCCCGCTCTTAATTTGGAAAAATAAAATTAACCAAACCGCAATATCATGAAAAAGCTTCGCTGCTGCTAATAGATGGAGTTACAAAAGCTGCCATGAGGGACTGTCACGCATGGCTGCGTGTTTCTGTGGGATCATCTGTGATATGTGTGCATATTTTGGGATGGTTGTGTCAGCGGGTGTGCGACAGCGTGTTTGTGAGTGCACATAGTCTCAAATGTTGGATGTGTTTATTACTCACATCTACAGCACGATTCATATTTCATGTCACATTTAGCGCAGCTTTGAGAAGGAGGAGAAGGTCCACTGGTGGATGGGGGTGGAGGAGCCCACAAGATCTCAACCACATTCTTGCATGTTGAACATGGTAGGGGACCGTGGGGGGGGGGGGACAACATGTCCACACTGGACATCGACTGGTGTTTGGCCCGGTGGACAGGAAACACCAACAGTCTACTCCAACTGTTATGGTTTTCCCTGAGTCCAACCTCTTGGTGGGCACCCCAGGGGAGTCTGGGAGCATACATCATCGGGCCAGCCGCTGGGCAAGCCCTGCTTCGCATCACTTTTTCCACTTTGAGAAATCGCCTGAATCCCTGCTGTATTTGGATAGCTTGAAATATTGCTTTCCTTGTTACTGCTGAGACTAAATGGTCTGAAAATGAAAAAGATGGTACTCTAAATAGTTGGCGCTGGTACAAGTACAACTGCCAATGCTGTGTTAGGTGTAGATTCATGTAACTCGCTGTAAACCCTGGATAATTAAACAAAAGACAGTAATTGCTATTTTAATTCAGAAATAACAATAATCCATACAGTAGATGATGGACTTGTGCTTAGGGACTGTAGAAAAAGGATTTGGGGTGTCAGGATTTTTTTGGGGTGCCAACTTTCCTTATGAGACTCATTATATGGAGAAAAAATAGACATCTAATGGTTATATGTTCACCGTGGGTCATAAGTGTACATTTTGAAATATGCAGAGCACAGCAGCCCTGTCTCACTGTCCTGATACAGATATGCCCATGTTGATAAACACAAAACGTGGATATTATATCTATATTATATCGGGTTGACTTGAGTTTTTTCACCAGCGTGTGCAATCAACACAAGCCAGAGCCGGTGCATGGGCCCAGATCATACATGAAGTTCTTACTAATAATAATAATAATTTTATTTATAATTCCCTTTACATTTCAAATGAAATCTCAAAGTGCTACAAATGCAACAATTGTGTTCATTCAATAATAGAGAATGGATGGAATATTTAGTAAATGGGATGTTGTATAATAGCCAATATGCTGGGCTCATTTTCATTACCAATGTGAGAACTGATGCAAATCATGAAAATGTAGGTTTTATTAAGATATCTTTTTTTTTAAATGTGGATACATCATGTAAATTTGCTTTGCCTTGTAGTCAATGGTTAATCCTAATACTTTGTACTATTTAATAGTATCATTTTAAGGTATCTGGGTCAAGGTGTGGCATTTTTAAAAGTAGGATGAAATGAAAATATAAATAACAATTTAGATTGTCTGGAGTCGTCACACCCTACCCCAAAAAAAGGAAAAATAATTTTCATACACTCCCTTGCTGGTTTGGGCTTTGAAATTAAAATGAATTGGTGGTAAGCGGTCGTTGGATTTAAGACGTGAACACAACATGGAGCCGCTCTAAGCTAATGCTGCCCTCGGTCCGTGGTCTCGCAGTAAATGATGCATACGCACGTATAAAATAAACAGACTCAGCACACGCCATCCATGCATTGTTTTCTAAATTAAAAGACATATTTTTAGGAATGCCCATAGTTTCAGGCACACGTTGGCAAAACCCCAGTTCCCTGCCGTGGCACGCCCCAATGGCTCATTCTTTTGCACACCAGCCCGTTTTATTTGTAGTGTCTGTTTCTATTAGGCTGATAGAGTACAGAGCAGCCGCATCTGTGCCCTTAACCCCCCCCCCCCCTAGCCTCCATGTCTGCTAGGGTGAGAGGCCTGGGGCACAAAGCCACAGGCAGCGGGGAGGGAGGGGTGTAGGAGAGCATGTGGGGAGCACCTCAGGGGTCCCTAGTTGGAGCCCAGAAGTTCCATGACACGGGTGAACGCTGGCATCGTCGTGCTGTACTGGTGATTCGAAATTGATGACAGACACGGGAAAATTATTCTTACATTCGAAAACAAATGAAATAAGAATTGTTTCATGGGGAAAGACATTGCGGGCTTAATAGCGTTCTAAATCAGAGAGCATGTACATTTTAGTTTCCACTTGACCTTTTTGCTAGCATCATGCCAATTATGCTTCACATATAGGAAATACTGACAATATATTACATGTTTCATGGCTCGGGAAAAAAATACAAGATGTTAAAAAAGGGGAGTTTTCTTGTAAAACAAGTATGTTTGCATAGTGAAGTATTTTAAATCCTACATCTTTTACATCGATGTTCACAAGTCAGCACCTGTAAGTAGCTGGACTGTTCTTATAAAGCGCTTTTCTAGTCTTAACTACTCAAAGTACTTCTACATAGTACAGGAACCATTCACACACATTCACACACTGTGCCCGAGGCTCATCAGATACACACTCAGACACATGTCTTGCGGGTTCAGCGTCTTGCCCAAGGACACCTCGACAGGGGACTGCGTGAGTCAACGGAACAATGTGAAACCACTGGGGGCCATGTGTATTACATCACTCGCACGAGATAAGGAAAACAGGGACCCACTGACAGAAAAGCAGCTTCATAGTGCTTCTACAAGTCACAAATTTAAAAAGGGGACTGTGAGAATTTCACAGAAATATCTCCATATTGAACAGTAGACCAGCTGTTCCACAAGGGTGTCACATAGGAAAAAGGTTCCCCTCGTCTATTAAAGTCTCTTTGAATATCGGTGGGTCAGGGATGAGTGTGTGGGCTACGGGAAGGGAAGGGTGAACTTAAGCCATCACAAAGGAGACTTCAGTAGGAGGATGACTGGAACTTTCAGTCCGGTGTCAGAGGGCACCCAGCAGATGAGTTGTCTTTTGTGGAAGACTTGCCACCCAGCTCTGACAGAGGAGCAGTGGATCCTGGGAGAAGGAGTATCAAAGGGGAACCAACAGCAGCGCGTCCCCCTCGTGCACTGGAGGTTACAGGGTAATGGAAGGATGGGGTATTGCTTTATCACCCACACCGAAGTGACCCCTCAAAAAGTTGCAGACATAAGAAGCAATTCAGACATTCAGAAACCTGAAAGGCCGCTAATGCTTCTCAATTCTTTCTCTCAATATCCAAACAACAAATTTGCTAAAAAAAAAATGACAGCATCTACATGAGACAACTGCAAAGAGCCAGACCTTCCCTCAAACATCATGCCCCAGTAGATCCATAGAGGTCCAAGACGTTTTACAGCAGCACGTGCAACAAGAAGCCATTCAACTGCAATCAAACACCTTGGGTGACATCCATTGTCAAAGAGCTTATTGAATCTTAAAAAAGGCACAAAACCACATGGAAGAAGTTTGCTCCACCTCTAACAGTTTGAATGACATTGTCCCACTGGATGCTTAGATGATGCAGAATAAACCGCAAAGGGAAAGCATTTCTTCTCTAACTAAATGCATGTCACATAAAAAAGGGAGACAATTATTTCAGTCATTTGTGACGGAAACCACCTTCAATCAACTCCGAGTAGTAACCATGGAAGCTGCCAAGTCAGGATCTCCAAACTACTTTATTCCACAAAAAGATGATCGGAGGATCACCGCCAGGATGCGTTCAAGGACGCTTGAGACGGACCATAAGGCACGAGTGTTTCAAATTCATTCTCCGCCGTTCCTTTGGCCCGTCCCTATTATCCTAGCCTGAGGTACTTCCATCTCCAGAGTGACATCCACATATACAAATCATGCCATATCTTCTCCATTCAGTTTGTCCCCTCAGGTTAATGTATAGTAAGAAGGAGAAAAAGTGTGCCACACAGTCATTACAAGTGCTCTCAGCTGGCATGGCCCATCATCTCCCCATAAAACCTGCTGTGTCAGAAGGTTTAAAGAGACCATCTGTGCTATTTCAAGCTCCCTGCCCTTTATAACAAACCTTGTGTGAGAATTGAAAATTAGAGCAAATGCACCACTTCTGATGATTCATCGTGATATGTCCCGTCATTTTCATCTATTGGGACTGAAACAAAAGCTGAGCTGAATAAGTGACGTTTTGCGTGCATACTACGAGTACAGTTCGTCACGCTCATGATTAACATGCAGATACCATTTTGATCTATTTAGCGGCAATCAAAAGCATAAGTGCCCATTCGCCGTTGCCTCCAGGCTCCAGCTTTTGTCTACGGCCTGGGTCGCTCACAAAGGCAGCCTAACCTGACTCCCCTAACCAAAAGCAGCTGGCTGCAGTGGCTACCTGGAAGCCTGCTTAACTTTACCTAGCGCTCGGTAATTACATGGCCATTAGGGCACCTCCCAGCACCAAACCACACAGAGGGCTAAACTCAAAAGCTCTCAGTGATTAATTGCCAGTTGCCCACTGAGTTGCGGATATCTGAGGGGATTGGCACGACTGTGACTGCATCAGGCCACTGGGATTACACACATAGTGGGGCGAAAAGGAGGGAGTGGAGCCCAGCTTGGCCAAGGAGTTGAAAGGGAGTGATTGGGTTGAAAATGTCGTGGGGTGTGTGTGTGTGTGTGTGTGAATCAGATCTGAACTTGCCCAAGCAAAACAAACATGATATTGCTGCTTCTGCTTTTATTTTGAAATCTCAAAACATACCAGCCAGCTGATCTGACCCCCTGCTGCCCCCATGCCTGTGATAACCAGCGCTGGGTGTTTAGTGGGGGGGACAAAGTCTCGCACATTACAATTTGGATGTTTTCTCAGGCCGGTGTTTAGCTGCCGGGCTTTTCGAAGCGTTAACGTCAAGAAATGCTGCAGAGTGGGAAAGGGGGGAAAATAGGGGAGGGGGGGTGTGACTCCAGACATTTTACACCCTCTAGGTTTGACAGGTTTCCTTTCCCGTTAGACCCAAGGCCATTTACACCAACTATATGTACGAGTGCAGTCCAGAACCCACAGTTCAACTCGAACCGCCGACAGCTCAGCAGCAGATTCGGGTGTTACACTAGTCTAATGTAGCCTCGTGCCGCTAGCCTCGAGCAGAGATGAGGTCCTCAGAGGCCTATCAAGCTAACTTTACGCCAACTCCACACCAATAGAGGTCTTCCATTTTTCAACCTCCAGTCTTCAGCCCCAACTGACATCGACTCAAGTGACATTACGTGACAATTTATTAGCTTTTTGTTGTCAACATGCTAAGAAACGTCAGGGGAAGACCAAAGCCAGTTCCAGTCATTCTCTGTTTTTAAACCATCCATCTATCTAATAGTTTAAATATTTTAGTCTGGACTAAATTGGTAGACCAGCCAACAAACAACCAACAAAAATGATCTCAGATCCAAAACCTGATCCCAGCCAAGGCTTGGAAATGCTTTTAGTGGCTCAGAAGCTAATAGCTTAGTGCTAAATGACGGCAATGCCAGACAACGTTAGAATGACAAATGTGGCTGGGTTAGCTCGGTTGGAAGCGCAGGTGCACATGTAAAGAGGTTTGCTCCTTGACGCAATGGTCGCGAGTTCGAACCCGGCCTGCGGTCCTTTGCTGCACGTCATTCCCCCTTTCATGTCTTCATCTGTCCTATTGAAAATAAAGGCACAAAACGCCCAAGAAGAAAAATCCTTTAACTTCATTAGCCAAGATTTACATCAGCATGAATAAAATACTCTGCGTTCATAACTCTCTCTGATAAAAGATGGTCCAAACTTCCCATGATTCAGAAACTAACCTATAAAATGTCCTACAGCTATAATGGACCGTTGCTCTCTCTTTGCAACCACTCCATCTTCCTTGACAGCAATAAAGTGAAGACTGTGAAAAGCACATTAGGGTCCTCCCCTCAAAAAAAAAAGCAGCCACATCTGAGCGACTGTGCCACAGGCTGTCTCCTAGACAGAAGAGAGGATAAATATTGAGTGAACCCATTCAGCATTTATATAAAGATATGTGGCCTGAAAAAGCCCGCTCCAAATAATGCATTAACAAAGGGCCTGTATACAGTAATACACTTACACTGCATGAGCGTTGCAACATCAAATACACTATATAATTCAAACTACACTAATGATGCATGTGTTTCTATGTAACCGTGCTTAAAAGAAATAAGGAGAATTGGAATCAAGCATTTGAGTGCCAGTTTCCAAGATGGAGCTCGGTGGTTTTTAGCGTTGTCGCGCTTCATTTGACGTGAAAAGTTTTCATTGTTTTATTTCTGCGCTTCGCAGAGATGCGGTGGAAGAAAAACAAATAGCAGACACATGGTAGGGATTGAGAACAGAGAGCAGCGTGATTGGGAGAGTCTCATTATGGTTAATACTTGCAGTACTTGTGGCTCATTAATTCAGGCATTTGTACTCAGAAGATGACTCACTCGCAATTGATAAACCCCTTTTGAAAAAAAAAAAAAAAAAACTAGACTTGATCTTTCTTTCACCTATGTCTGATTTTGATACTAATGCTCTGATTGTGTTGCTGTATGTGCAGCGAAGCCACGAGTGCCACGGAAATCAACGGTTCATGAGTTAAGGAATTTCAGATTTTCTAAATGGTTTATTTAGCGTAATAAATGGAAAGGTTCTCTCAACCCGTTAAGGAACACTAGGCTAAATCCTTAAGTTTATCTGACAAATTCAAAATTGAAGATATGTGGTTTTCATTCAACAGATGCTATTCCTTGGACCTACACCAGATTGAAGATTATAAGATATAATAAATGGAGATGCAAGACCTTAATGTCCACAGCCCCTAAGTCTTAACTTAGCATCCATATTGTGCATCCATATTGTTCAAAAAAAACACATGCAAGGTTGTTTTTGAATTCAAATGTCCTGTTGATTATCTCATTCTTGGACCTGCCAATCCCATATTGAGAAGCAGAATTGACTGACATTGACTTCTACCAGTGATGCCCAAAAGTAAATGCCACAGTGTGATTTGAAAATGACAAACTCGTTTCACATCCTCGAGCAACATCTCCCACACTGATGCACT